>NW_026894152.1:0-181046 GCF_032452875.1 Bos javanicus | reverse complement strand
GAGTTAACTTACAGCTCCAATTCATAAAGTTCCTTGTCATTCTTCCCTTTACCTTCCAGCTGAGTCTCCATCTGGAGCGCGGAACCCACCACGCTTACTAATTGCCTGGGCTGCTAAGACCCACTCGAGAAGGTGTCTAGGGTGAGGCACCTTTCGCTATTCGAGAGGGCGCCTGCGGCCTACGTAAGTGGTGCAAACTTCTTGTCTTGAAGTTTGATTGGTCTTCGCGTAAACCAAGCTACTCAGTCTCTTTTCTCCACCGAATTTTCCTACTGAGCTCTCCTCATACTATTATTCTTGACATCTCTGATTAGCATATAAGTAGTCGCCTAGGCCATCTCTCCTTCGAATACCCTGGATCAGTTGGGGCTGGTCCCCGGCAGGTGGCGACCGAACAGGGACCTCAGGAGTAGCAATACTCAAAGAGCTGAGCAGACACGAACCACGCAATCAGCAGGCAATAAGCATGGAGCTCAGCAGTGACGAATCATGCTGCTCAACTGGCAATAATCAAGCACGTGACCAGGCAGGAATCACGCAGCTCAGCTGGCAATTGTCATGCAGATGAGCTGGCAGGAATCACGCAGCTCAGCAGGCCCTGATCACGTGACTCTGCAGGCACTGATCACGTGGCTGATCAAGTCCAGATCACGTGACTGAGCGTGCACTGATCACGTGGCTATCATGCACTGATGACGTGACTGCGCATGCACTGATGACGTGGCTGATCGGGCACTGATCACATGGCTCATCATGCACTGATCACGTGTTTATCAGGCAATGATCAGTGACTGACAGGCGCTGATCATGGGACTGGCACGCACTGATCACGTGGCTATCATGCACTGATCACGTGACTGCGCATGCACCGATGACGTGGCTGTTCGGGCACTGATCACGTGTTTATCAGGCAGTGATCAGTGACTGACAGGCGCTGATCAGGGACTGTGCACGCACTGATCAGGTGGCTGATCAGGAACTGACCACCTGACCGCGCATGCAGTGATCACGTGGCTGGTCGTTCACTGATCACGTGTTTATCATACGGTGATCACGTGACTGAGAGGCGCTGATCACGTGACTGTGCCGTCAGTGATCACGTGGCTGAGCAGGCACTGATATCGTGACTGAGCATGCACTGATCATGTGCCGGGAGCCGGGGAGGCATTCCACTCTGGACAAAGGTCATGAGGAAGGAGGCTCGGCATACGCAAATGCGGGATCGAGCCTCAGGAGTCCACCCGGATATTCTCGAGCATCTCCCAAAAAACCGGAGTCTGCCTACTGTATTGCTTTGTGCTCTCACCTCTGATTTCACTGGGGGCTGTCCCCCACCACCATCTCGCTCTCTGTCAAAGAGTTAACTTACAGCTCCAATTCATAAAGTTCCTTGTCATTCTTCCCTTTAACTTCCAGCTGAGTCTCCATCTGGAGCGCGGAACCCACCACGCTTACTAATTATGCCTGGGCCGCTAAGACCCACTCGAGAAGGTGTCTAGGGTGAGGCACCTTTCGCTATTCGAGAGGGCGCCTGCGGCCTACGTGGGTGCAAACTTCTTGTCTTGAAGTTTGATTGGTCTTCCGCGTAAACCAAGCTACTCAGTCTCTTTTCTCCACCGAATTTTCCTACTGAGCTCTCCTCATACTATTATTCTTGACATCTCTGATTAGCATATAAATAGTCGCCTAGGCCATCTCTCCTTCGAATACCCTGGATCAGATGGGGCTGGTCCCCGGCAGGTGGCGACCGAACAGGGACCTCAGGAGGCAATACTCAAAGAGCTGAGCAGACACGAACCACGCAATCAGCAGGCAATAAGCATGGAGCTCAGCAGTGACGAATCATGCTGCTCAACTGGCAATAATCAAGCACGTGACCAGGCAGGAATCACGCAGCTCAGCTGGCAATTGTCAAGCAGATGAGCCGGCAGGAATCACGCAGCTCAGCAGGCCCTGATCATGTGACTCTGCAGGCACTGATCACGGGCTGATCAAGTCCAGATCACGTGACTGAGCATGCACTGATCACGTGGCTATCATGCACTGATGACGGACTGCGCATGCACTGATGACGTGGCTGATCGGGCACTGATCACATGGCTCATCATGCACTGATCACGTGTTTATCAGGCAATGATCAGTGACTGACAGGCGCTGATCATGGGACTGTGCACGCACTGATCACGTGGCTATCATGCACTGATCACGTGACTGCGCATGGACTGATGACGTGGCTGTTCGGGCACTGATCACTTGTTTATCAGGCAGTGATCAGTGACTGACAGGCGCTGATCAGGGGACTGTGCACGCACTGATCAGGTGGCTGATCAGGAACTGACCACCTGACCGCGCATGCAGTGATCACGTGGCTGGTCGTTCACTGATCACGTGTTTATCATGATCACGTGATGAGAGGCGCTGATCACGTGACTGTGCCGTCAGTGATCACGTGGCTGAGCAGGCACTGATATCGTGACTGAGCATGCACTGATCATGTGCCGGGAGCCGGGAGGCATTCCACTCTGGACAAAGGTCATGAGGAAGGAGGCTCGGCATACGCAAATGCGGGATCGAGCCTCAGGAGTCCACCCGGATATTCTCGAGCATCTCCCCCGCAAAAACCGGAGTCTGCCTACTGTATTGCTTTGTGCTCTCACCTCTGATTTCACTGGGGGCTGTCCCCCACCACCATCTCGCTCTCTGTCAAAGAGTTAACTTACAGCTCCAATTCATAAAGTTCCTTGTCATTCTTCCCTTTAACTTCCAGCTGAGTCTCCATCTGGAGCGCGGAACCCACCACGCTTACTAATTATGCCTGGGCTGCTAAGACCCACTCGAGAAGGTGTCTAGGGTGAGGCACCTTTCGCCATTCGAGAGGGCGCCTGCGGCCTACGTAAGTGGTGCAAACTTCTTGTCTTGAAGTTTGATTGGTCTTCCGCGTAAACCAAGCTACTCAGTCTCTTTTCTCCACCGAATTTTCCTACTGAGCTCTCCTCATACTATTATTCTTGACATCTCTGATTAGCATATAAATAGTCGCCTAGGCCATCTCTCCTTCGAATACCCTGGATCAGTTGGGGCTGGTCCCCGGCAGGTGGCGACCGAACAGGGACCTCAGGAGGCAATACTCAAAGAGCTGAGCAGACACGAACCACGCAATCAGCAGGCAATAAGCATGGAGCTCAGCAGTGACGAATCATGCTGCTCAACTGGCAATAATCAAGCACGTGACCAGGCAGGAATCACGCAGCTCAGCTGGCAATTGTCAAGCAGATGAGCCGGCAGGAATCACGCAGCTCAGCAGGCCCTGATCACGTGACTCTGCAGGCACTGATCACGTGGCTGATCAAGTCCAGATCACGTGACTGAGCATGCACTGATCACGTGGCTATCATGCACTGATGACGTGACTGCGCATGCACTGATGACGTGGCTGATCGGGCACTGATCACATGGCTCATCATGCACTGATCACGTGTTTATCAGGCAATGATCAGTGACTGACAGGCGCTGATCATGGGACTGCACGCACTGATCACGTGGCTATCATGCACTGATCACGTGACTGCGCATGCACTGATGACGTGGCTGTTCGGGCACTGATCACGTGTTTATCAGGCAGTGATCAGTGACTGACAGGCGCTGATCAGGGACTGTGCACGCACTGATCAGGTGGCTGATCAGGAACTGACCACCTGACTGCATGCAGTGATCACGTGGCTGGTCGTTCACTGATCACGTGTTTACCATACGGTGATCACGTGACTGAGAGGCGCTGATCACGTGACTGTGCCGTCAGTGATCACGTGGCTGAGCAGGCACTGACATCGTGACTGAGCATGCACTGATCATGTGCCGGGAGCCGGGGAGGCATTCCACTCTGGACAAAGGTCATGAGGAAGGAGGCTCGGCATACGCAAATGCGGGATCGAGCCTCAGGAGTCCACCCGGATATTCTCGAGCATCTCCCCCCAAAAACCGGAGTCTGCCTACTGTATTGCTTTGTGCTCTCACCTCTGATTTCACTGGGGGCTGTCCCCCACCACCATCTCGCTCTCTCTGTCAAAGTGTTAACTTACAGCTCCAATTCATAAATCTGGAGCGCGGAACCCACCACGCTTACTAATTATGCCTGGGCTGCTAAGACCCACTCGAGAAGGTGTCTAGGGTGAGGCACCTTTCGCTATTCGAGAGGGCGCCTGCGGCCTACGTAAGTGGTGCAAACTTCTTGTCTTGAAGTTTGATTGGTCTTCCGCGTAAACCAAGCTACTCAGTCTCTTTCTCCACCGAATTTTCCTACTGAGCTCTCCTCATACTATTATTCTTGACATCTCTGATTAGCATATAAATAGTCGCCTAGGCCATCTCTCCTTCGAATACCCTGGATCAGTTGGGGCTGGTCCCCGGCAGGTGGCGACCGAACAGGGACCCCAGGAGGCAATACTCAAAGAGCTGAGCAGACACGAACCACGCAATCAGCAGGCAATAAGCATGGAGCTCAGCAGTGACGAATCATGCTGCTCAACTGGCAATAATCAAGCACGTGACCAGGCAGGAATCACGCAGCTCAGCTGGCAATTGTCGCAGATGAGCCGGCAGGAATCACGCAGCTCAGCAGGCCCTGATCACGTGACTCTGCAGGCACTGATCACGTGGCTGATCAAGTCCAGATCACGTGACTGAGCATGCACTGATCACGTGGCTATCATGCACTGATGACGGACTGCGCATGCACTGATGACGTGGCTGATCGGGCACTGATCACATGGCTCATCATGCACTGATCACGTGTTTATCAGGCAATGATCAGTGACTGACAGGCGCTGATCATGGGACTGTGCACGCACTGATCACGTGGCTATCATGCACTGATCACGTGACTGCGCATGCACTGATGACGTGGCTGTTCGGGCACTGATCACGTGTTTATCAGGCAGTGATCAGTGACTGACAGGCGCTGATCAGGGGACTGTGCACGCACTGATCAGGTGGCTGATCAGGAACTGACCGCGCATGCAGTGATCACGTGGCTGGTCGTTCACTGATCACGTGATCACGTGACTGAGAGGCGCTGATCACGTGACTGTGCCGTCAGTGATCACGTGGCTGAGCAGGCACTGATATCGTGACTGAGCATGCACTGATCATGTGCCGAGCCGGGAGGCATTCCACTCTGGACAAAGGTCATGAGGAAGGAGGCTCGGCATACGCAAATGCGGGATCGAGCCTCAGGAGTCCACCCGGATATTCTCGAGCATCTCCCCCAAAAAACCGGAGTCTGCCTACTGTATTGCTTTGTGCTCTCACCTCTGATTTCACTGGGGGTCCCCCACCACCATCTCGCTCTCTCTGTCAAAGAGTTAACTTACAGCTCCAATTCATAAAGTTCCTTGTCATTCTTCCCTTTAACTTCCAGCTGAGTCTCCATCTGGAGCGCGGAACCCACCACGCTTACTAATTATGCCTGGGCTGCTAAGACCCACTCGAGAAGGTGTCTAGGGTGAGGCACCTTTCGCTATTCGAGAGGGCGCCTGCGGCCTACGTAAGTGGTGCAAACTTCTTGTCTTGAAGTTTGATTGGTCTTCCGCGTAAACCAAGCTACTCAGTCTCTTTTCTCCACCGAATTTTCCTACTGAGCTCTCCTCATACTATTATTCTTGACATCTCTGATTAGCATATAAATAGTCGCCTAGGCCATCTCTCCTTCGAATACCCTGGATCAGTTGGGGCTGGTCCCCGGCAGGTGGCGACCGAACAGGGACCTCAGGAGGCAATACTCAAAGAGCTGAGCAGACACGAACCACGCAATCAGCAGGCAATAAGCATGGAGCTCAGCAGTGACGAATCATGCTGCTCAACTGGCAATAATCAAGCACGTGACCAGGCAGGAATCACGCAGCTCAGCTGGCAATTGTCAGCAGATGAGCCGGCAGGAATCACGCAGCTCAGCAGGCCTGATCACGTGACTCTGCAGGCACTGATCACGTGATCTGCACAGATCACGTGATGAGCATGCACTGATCACGTGGCTATCATGCACTGATGACGTGACTGCGCATGCACTGATGACGTGGCTGATCGGGCACTGATCACATGGCTCATCATGCACTGATCACGTGTTTATCAGGCAATGATCAGTGACTGACAGGCGCTGATCATGGGACTGTGCACGCACTGATCACGTGGCTATCATGCACTGATCACGTGACTGCGCATGCACTGATGACGTGGCTGTTCGGCACTGATCACGTGTTTATCAGGCAGTGATCAGTGACTGACAGGCGCTGATCAGGGGACTGTGCACGCACTGATCAGGTGGCTGATCAGGAACTGACCACCTGACAGCGCATGCAGTGATCACCTGGCTGGTCGCTCACTGATCACGAGTTTATCATACGGTGATCACGTGACTGTGCCGTCAGTGATCACGTGGCTGAGCAGGCACTGATATCGTGACTGAGCATGCACTGATCATGTGCCGGGAGCCGGGAGGCATTCCACTCTGGACAAAGGTCATGAGGAAGGAGGCTCGGCATACGCAAATGCGGGATCGAGCCTCAGGAGTCCACCCGGATATTCTCGAGCATCTCCCCCCAAAAAACCGGAGTCTGCCTACTGTATTGCTTTGTGCTCTCACCTCTGATTTCACTGGGGCTGTCCCCCACCACCATCTCGCTCTCTCTGTCAAAGAGTTAACTTACAGCTCCAATTCATAAAGTTCCTTGTCATTCTTCCCTTTAACTTCCAGCTGAGTCTCCATCTGGAGCGCGGAACCCACCACGCTTACTAATTATGCCTGGGCTGCTAAGACCCACTCGAGAAGGTGTCTAGGTGAGGCACCTTTCGCTATTCGAGAGGGCGCCTGCGGCCTACGTAAGTGGTGCAAACTTCTTGTCTTGAAGTTTGATTGGTCTTCCGCGTAAACCAAGCTACTCAGTCTCTTTTCTCCACCGAATTTTCCTACTGAGCTCTCCTCATACTATTATTCTTGACATCTCTGATTAGCATATAAATAGTCGCCTAGTCCATCTCTCCTTCGAATACCCTGGATCAGTTGGGGCTGGTCCCCGGCAGGTGGCGACCGAACAGGGACCTCAGGAGGCAATACTCAAAGAGCTGAGCAGACACGAACCACGCAATCAGCAGGCAATAAGCATGGAGCTCAGCAGTGACGAATCATGCTGCTCAACTGGCAATAATCAAGCACGTGACCAGGCAGGAATCACGCAGCTCAGCTGGCAATTGTCATGCTGATGAGCCGGCAGGAATCACGCAGCTCAGCAGGCCCTGATCACGTGACTCTGCAGGCACTGATCACGTGGCTGATCAAGTCCAGATCACGTGACTGAGCATGCACTGATCACGTGGCTATGATGCACTGATGACGTGACTGCGCATGCACTGATGACGTGGCTGATCAGGCACTGATCCCATGGCTCATCATGCACTGATCACGTGTTTATCAGGCAATGATCAGTGACTGACAGGCGCTGATCATGGGACTGTTCACTCACTGATCACGTGGCTATCATGCACTGATCACGTGACTGCGCATGCACTGATGACGTGGCTGTTCGGGCACTGATCACGTGTTTATCAGGCAGTGATCAGTGACTGACAGGCGCTGATCAGGGGACTGTGCACGCACTGATCAGGTGGCTGATCAGGAACTGACCACCTGACCGCATGCAGTGATCACGTGGCTGGTCGCTCACTGATCACGTGTTTATCATACAGTGATCACGTGACTGAGAGGCGCTGATCACGTGACTGTGCCGTCAGTGATCACGTGGCTGAGCAGGCACTGATATCGTGACTGAGCATGCACTGATCATGTGCCGGGAGCCGGGGAGGCCTTCCACTCTGGACAAAGGTCATGAGGAAGGAGGCTCGGCATACGCAAATGCGGGATCGAGCCTCAGGAGTCCACCCGGATATTCTCGAGCATCTCCCCCAAAAACCGGAGTCTGCCTACTGTATTGCTTTGTGCTCTCACCTCTGATTTCACTGGGGGCTGTCCCCCACCACCATCTCGCTCTCTCTGTCAAAGAGTTAACTTACAGCTCCAATTCATAAAGTTCCTTGTCATTCTTCCCTTTAACTTCCAGCTGAGTCTCCATCTGGAGCGCGGAACCCACCACGCTTACTAATTATGCCTGGGCTGCTAAGACCCACTCGAGAAGGTGTCTAGGGTGAGGCACCTTTCGCTATTCGAGAGGGCGCCTGCGGCCTACGTAAGTGGTGCAAACTTCTTGTCTTGAAGTTTGATTGGTCTTCCGCGTAAACCAAGCTACTCAGTCTCTTTCTCCACCGAATTTTCCTACTGAGCTCTCCTCATACTATTATTCTTGACATCTCTGATTAGCATATAAATAGTCGCCTAGGCCATCTCTCCTTCGAATACCCTGGATCAGTTGGGGCTGGTCCCCGGCAGGTGGCGACCGAACAGGGACCTCAGGAGGCAATACTCAAAGAGCTGAGCAGACACGAACCACGCAATCAGCAGGCAATAAGCATGGAGCTCAGCAGTGACGAATCATGCTGCTCAACTGGCAATAATCAAGCACGTGACCAGGCAGGAATCACGCAGCTCAGCTGGCAATTGTCATGCAGATGAGCCGGCAGGAATCACGCAGCTCAGCAGGCCCTGATCACGTGACTCTGCAGGCACTGATCACGTGGCTGATCAAGCCAGATCACGTGACTGAGCATGCACTGATCACGTGGCTATCATGCACTGATACGTGACTGCGCATGCACTGATGACGTGGCTGATCAGGCACTGATCACATGGCTCATCATGCACTGATCACGTGTTTATCAGGCAATGATCAGTGACTGACAGGCGCTGATCATGGGACTGTGCACGCACTGATCACGTGGCTATCATGCACTGATCACGTGACTGCGCATGCACTGATGACGTGGCTGTTCGGGCACTGATCACGTGTTTATCAGGCAGTGATCAGTGACTGACAGGCGCTGATCAGGGGACTGTGCACGCACTGATCAGGTGGCTGATCAGGAACTGACCACCTGACTGCGCATGCAGTGATCACGTGGCTGGTCGCTCACTGATCACGTGTCGATCGGACGCTGATCACGTGACTGTGCCGTCAGTGATCACGTGGCTGAGCAGGCACTGATATCGTGACTGAGCATGCACTGATCATGTGCCGGGAGCCGGGGAGGCATTCCACTCTGGACAAAGGTCATGAGGAAGGAGGCTCGGCATACGCAAATGCGGGATCGAGCCTCAGGAGTCCACCCGGATATTCTCGAGCATCTCCCCAAAAACCGGAGTCTGCCTACTGTATTGCTTTGTGCTCTCACCTCTGATTTCACTGGGGGCTGTCCCCCACCACCATCTCGCTCTCTCTGTCAAAGAGTTAACTTACAGCTCCAATTCATAAAGTTCCTTGTCATTCTTCCCTTTAACTTCCAGCTGAGTCTCCATCTGGAGCGCGGAACCCACCACGCTTACTAATTATGCCTGGGCTGCTAAGACCCACTCGAGAAGGTGTCTAGGTGAGGCACCTTTCGCTATTCGAGAGGCGCCTGCGGCCTACGTAAGTGGTGCAAACTTCTTGTCTTGAAGTTTGATTGGTCTTCCGCGTAAACCAAGCTACTCAGTCTCTTTTCTCCACCGAATTTTCCTACTGAGCTCTCCTCATACTATTATTCTTGACATCTCTGATTAGCATATAAATAGTCGCCTAGGCCATCTCTCCTTCGAATACCCTGGATCAGTTGGGGCTGGTCCCCGGCAGGTGGCGACCGAACAGGGACCTCAGGAGGCAATACTCAAAGAGCTGAGCAGACACGAACCACGCAATCAGCAGGCAATAAGCATGGAGCTCAGCAGTGACGAATCATGCTGCTCAACTGGCAATAATCAAGCACGTGACCAGGCAGGAATCACGCAGCTCAGCTGGCAATTGTCAAGCAGATGAGCCGACAGGAATCACGCAGCTCAGCTGGCAATTGTCATGCAGATGAGCCGGCAGGAATCACGCAGCTCAGCAGGCCCTGATCACGTGACTCTGCAGGCACTGATCACGTGGCTGATCAAGTCCAGATCACGTGACTGAGCATGCACTGATCACGTGGCTATCATGCACTGATGACGTGACTGCGCATGCACTGATGACGTGGCTGATCAGGCACTGATCACATGGCTCATCATGCACTGATCACGTGTTTATCAGGCAATGATCAGTGACTGACAGGCGCTGATCATGGGACTGTGCACGCACTGATCACGTGGCTATCATGCACTGATCACGTGACTGCGCATGCACTGATGACGTGGCTGTTCGGGCACTGATCACGTGTTTATCAGGCAGTGATCAGTGACTGACAGGCGCTGATCAGGGGACTGTGCACGCACTGATCAGGTGGCTGATCAGGAACTGACCACCTGACTGCGCATGCAGTGATCACGTGGCTGGTCGTTCACTGATCACGTGTTTATCATTGATCACGTGACTGAGAGGCGCTGATCACGTGACTGTGCCGTCAGTGATCACGTGGCTGAGCAGGCACTGATATCGTGACTGAGCATGCACTGATCATGTGCCGGGAGCCGGGGAGGCATTCCACTCTGGACAAAGGTCATGAGGAAGGAGGCTCGGCATACGCAAATGCGGGATCGAGCCTCAGGAGTCCACCCGGATATTCTCGAGCATCTCCCCCCAAAAACCGGAGTCTGCCTACTGTATTGCTTTGTGCTCTCACCTCTGATTTCACTGGGGGCTGTCCCCCACCACCATCTCGCTCTCTCTGTCAAAGAGTTAACTTACAGCTCCAATTCATAAAGTTCCTTGTCATTCTTCCCTTTAACTTCCAGCTGAGTCTCCATCTGGAGCGCGGAACCCACCACGCTTACTAATTATGCCTGGGCTGCTAAGACCCACTCGAGAAGGTGTCTAGGGTGAGGCACCTTTCGCTATTCGAGAGGCGCCTGCGGCCTACGTAAGTGGTGCAAACTTCTTGTCTTGAAGTTTGATTGGTCTTCCGCGTAAACCAAGCTACTCAGTCTCTTTTCTCCACCGAATTTTCCTACTGAGCTCTCCTCATACTATTATTCTTGACATCTCTGATTAGCATATAAATAGTCGCCTAGGCCATCTCTCCTTCGAATACCCTGGATCAGTTGGGGCTGGTCCCCGGCAGGTGGCGACCGAACAGGGACCTCAGGAGGCAATACTCAAAGAGCTGAGCAGACACGAACCACGCAATCAGCAGGCAATAAGCATGGAGCTCAGCAGTGACGAATCATGCTGCTCAACTGGCAATAATCAAGCACGTGACCAGGCAGGAATCACGCAGCTCAGCTGGCAATTGTCATGCAGATGAGCCGGCAGGAATCACGCAGCTCAGCAGGCCCTGATCACGTGACTCTGCAGGCACTGATCACGTGGCTGATCAAGTCCAGATCACGTGACTGAGCATGCACTGATCACGTGGCTATCATGCACTGATGACGTGACTGCGCATGCACTGATGACGTGGCTGATCGGCACTGATCACATGGCTCATCATGCACTGATCACGTGTTTATCAGGCAATGATCAGTGACTGACAGGCGCTGATCATGGGACTGTGCACGCACTGATCACGTGGCTATCATGCACTGATCACGTGACTGCGCATGCACTGATGACGTGGCTGTTCGGGCACTGATCACGTGTTTATCAGGCAGTGATCAGTGACTGACAGGCGCTGATCAGGGGACTGTGCACGCACTGATCAGGTGGCTGATCAGGAACTGACCACCTGACCGCGCATGCAGTGATCACGTGGCTGGTCGCTCACTGATCACGTGTTTATCATACGGTGATCACGTGACTGAGAGGCGCTGATCACGTGACTGTGCCGTCAGTGATCACGTGGCTGAGCAGGCACTGATATCGTGACTGAGCATGCACTGATCATGTGCCGGGAGCCGGGGAGGCATTCCACTCTGGACAAAGGTCATGAGGAAGGAGGCTCGGCATACGCAAATGCGGGATCGAGCCTCAGGAGTCCACCCGGATATTCTCGAGCATCCCCCCAAAAAAACCGGAGTCTGCCTACTGTATTGCTTTGTGCTCTCACCTCTGATTTCACTGGGGGCTGTCCCCCACCACCATCTCGCTCTCTCTGTCAAAGAGTTAACTTACAGCTCCAATTCATAAAGTTCCTTGTCATTCTTCCCTTTAACTTCCAGCTGAGTCTCCATCTGGAGCGCGGAACCCACCACGCTTACTAATTATGCCTGGGCTGCTAAGACCCACTCGAGAAGGTGTCTAGGGTGAGGCACCTTTCGCCATTCGAGAGGGCGCCTGCGGCCTACGTAAGTGGTGCAAACTTCTTGTCTTGAAGTTTGATTGGTCTTCCGCGTAAACCAAGCTACTCAGTCTCTTTTCTCCACCGAATTTTCCTACTGAGCTCTCCTCATACTATTATTCTTGACATCTCTGATTAGCATATAAATAGTCGCCTAGGCCATCTCTCCTTCAAACAGTGACCAGGCAGGAATCACGCAGCTCAGCTGGCAATTGTCATGCAGATGAGCTGGCAGGAATCACGCAGCTCAGCAGGCCCTGATCACGTGACTCTGCAGGCACTGATCACGTGGCTGATCAAGTCCAGATCACGTGACTGAGCATGCACTGATCACGTGGCTATCATGCACTGATGACGTGACTGCGCATGCACTGATGACGTGGCTGATCAGGCACTGATCACATGGCTCATCATGCACTGATCACGTGTTTATCAGGCAATGATCAGTGACTGACAGGCGCTGATCATGGGACTGTGCACGCACTGATCACGTGGCTATCATGCACTGATCACGTGACTGCGCATGCACTGATGACGTGGCTGTTCGGGCACTGATCACGTGTTTATCAGGCAGTGATGAGTGACTGACAGGCGCTGATCAGGGGACTGTGCACGCACTGATCAGGTGGCTGATCAGGAACTGACCACCTGACTGCGCATGCAGTGATCACGTGGCTGGTCGCTCACTGATCACGTGTTTATCATGACGGTGATCACGTGACTGTGCCGTCAGTGATCACGTGGCTGAGCAGGCACTGATATCGTGACTGAGCATGCACTGATCATGTGCCGGGAGCCGGGGAGGCATTCCACTCTGGACAAAGGTCATGAGGAAGGAGGCTCGGCATACGCAAATGCGGGATCGAGCCTCAGGAGTCCACCCGGATATTCTCGAGCATCTCCCCCCAAAAAAACCGGAGTCTGTCTACTGTATTGCTTTGTGCTCTCACCTCTGATTTCACTGGGGGCTGTCCCCTACCACCATCTCGCTCTCTCTGTCAAAGAGTTAACTTACAGCTCCAATTCATAAAGTTCCTTGTCATTCTTCCCTTTAACTTCCAGCTGAGTCTCCATCTGGAGCGCGGAACCCACCACGCTTACTAATTATGCCTGGGCTGCTAAGACCCACTCGAGAAGGTGTCTAGGGTGAGGCACCTTTCGCTATTCGAGAGGGCGCCTGCGGCCTACGTAAGTGGTGCAAACTTCTTGTCTTGAAGTTTGATTGGTCTTCCGCGTAAACCAAGCTACTCAGTCTCTTTTCTCCACCGAATTTTCCTACTGAGCTCTCCTCATACTATTATTCTTGACATCTCTGATTAGCATATAAATAGTCGCCTAGGCCATCTCTCCTTCGAATACCCTGGATCAGTTGGGGCTGGTCCCCGGCAGGTGGCGACCGAACAGGGACCTCAGGAGGCAATACTCAAAGAGCTGAGCAGACACGAACCACGCAATCAGCAGGCAATAAGCATGGAGCTCAGCAGTGACGAATCATGCTGCTCAACTGGCAATAATCAAGCACGTGACCAGGCAGGAATCACGCAGCTCAGCTGGCAATTGTCAAGCAGATGAGCCGACAGGAATCACGCAGCTCAGATGGCAATTGTCATTCAGATGAGCCGGCAGGAATCACGCAGCTCAGCAGGCCCTGATCACGTGACTCTGCAGGCACTGATCACGTGGCAGATCAAGTCCAGATCACGTGACTGAGCATGCACTGATCACGTGGCTATCATGCCCTGATGACGTGACTGCGCATGCACTGATGACGTGGCTGATCGGGCACTGATCACATGGCTCATCATGCACTGATCACGTGTTTATCAGGCAATGATCAGCGACGGACAGGCGCTGATCATGGGACTGTGCACGCACTGATCACGTGGCTATCATGCACTGATCACGTGACTGCGCATGCACTGATGACGTGGCTGTTCGGGCACTGATCACGTGTTTATCAGGCAGTGATCAGTGACTGACAGGCGCTGATCAGGGGACTGTGCACGCACTGATCAGGTGGCTGATCAGGAACTGACCACCTGACCGCGCATGCAGTGATCACGTGGCTGGTCGTTCACTGATCACGTGTTTATCATACGGTGATCACGTGACTGAGAGGCGCTGATCACGTGACTGTGCCGTCAGTGATCACGTGGCTGAGCAGGCACTTATATCGTGACCGAGCATGCACTGATCATGTGCCGGGAGCCGGGGAGGCATTCCACTCTGGACAAAGGTCATGAGGAAGGAGGCTCGGCATACGCAAATGCGGGATCGAGCCTCAGGAATCCACCCGGATATTCTCGAGCATCTCCCCCCAAAAAAAACCGGAGTCTGCCTACTGTATTGCTTTGTGCTCTCACCTCTGATTTCACTGGGGGCTGTCCCCCACCACCATCTCGCTCTCTCTGTCAAAGAGTTAACTTACAGCTCCAATTCATAAAGTTCCTTGTCATTCTTCCCTTTAACTTCCAGCTGAGTCTCCATCTGGAGCGCGGAACCCACCACGCTCACTAATTATGCCTGGGCTGCTAAGACCCACTCGAGAAGGTGTCTAGGGTGAGGCACCTTTCGCTATTCGAGAGGGCGCCTGCGGCCTACGTAAGTGGTGCCAACTTCTTGTCTTGAAGTTTGATTGGTCTTCCGTGTAAACCAAGCTACTCAGTCACTTTTCTCCACCGAATTTTCCTACTGAGCTCTCCTCATACTATTATTCTTGACATCTCTGATTAGCATATAAATAGTCGCCTAGGCCATCTCTCCTTCGAATACCCTGGATCAGTTGGGGCTGGTCCCCGGCAGGTGGCGACCGAACAGGGACCTCAGGAGGCGATACTCAAAGAGCTGAGCAGACAAGAACCACGCAATCAGCAGGCAATAAGCATGGAGCTCAGCAGTGACGAATCATGCTGCTCAACTGGCAACAATCAAGCACGTGACCAGGCAGGAATCACGCAGCTCAGCTGGCAATTGTCATGCAGATGAGCCGGCAGGAATCACGCAGCTCAGCAGGCCCTGATCCCGTGACTCTGCAGGCACTGATCACGTGGCTGATCAAGTCCAGATCACGTGACTGAGCATGCACTGATCACGTGGCTATCATGCACTGATGACGTGACTGCGCATCCACTGATGACGTGGCTGATCAGGCACTGATCACATGGCTCATCATGCACTGATCACGTGTTTATCAGGCAATGATTAGTGACAGACAGGCGCTGATCATGGGACTGTGCACGCACTGATCACGTGGCTATCATGCACTGATCACGTGACTGCGCATGCACTGATGATGTGGCTGTTCGGGCACTGATCACGTGTTTATCAGGCAGTGATCAGTGACTGACAGGCGCTGATCAGGGGACTGTGCACGCACTGATCAGGTGGCTGATCAGGAACTGACCACCTGACTGCGCATGCAGTGATCACGTGGCTGGTCGTTCACTGATCACGTGTTTATCATCGGTGATCACGTGACTGAGAGGCGCTGATCACGTGACTGTGCCGTCAGTGATCAGGTGGCTGAGCAGGCACTGATATCGTGACTGAGCATGCACTGATCATGTGCCGGGAGCCGGGGAGGCATTACACTCTGGACAAAGGTCATGAGGAAGGAGGCTCGGCACACGCAAATGCGGGATCGAGCCTCAGGAGTCCACCCGGATATTCTCGAGCATCTCCCCCCAAAAAACCGGAGTCTGCCTACTGTATTGCTTTGTGCTCTCACCTCTGATTTCACTGGGGGCTGTCCCCCACCACCATCTCGCTCTCTCTGTCAAAGAGTTAACTTACAGCTCCAATTCATAAAGTTCCTTGTCATTCTTCCCTTTAACTTCCAGCTGAGTCTCCATCTGGAGCGCGGAACCCACCACGCTTACTAATTATGCCTGGGCTGCTAAGACCCACTCGAGAAGGTGTCTAGGGTGAGTCACCTTTCGCTATTCGAGAGGGCGCCTGCGGCCTACTTAAGTGGTGCAAACTTCTTTTCTTGAAGTTTGATTGGTCTTCCGCATAAACCAAGCTACTCAGTCTCTTTTCTCCACCGAATTTTCCTACTGAGCTCTCCTCATACTATTATTCTTGACATCTCTGATTAGCATATAAATAGTCGCCTAGGCCATCTCTCCTTCGAATACCCTGGATCAGTTGGGGCTGGTCCACGGCAGGTGGCGACCGAACAGGGACCTCAGGAGGCAATACTCAAAGAGCTGAGCAGACACGAACCACGCAATCAGCAGGCAATAAGCATGGAACTCAGCAGTGACGAATCATGCTGCTCAACTGGCAATAATCAAGCACGTGACCAGGCAGGAATCACGCAGCTCAGCTGGCAATTGTCAAGCAGATGAGCCGACAGGAATCACGCAGCTCAGATGGCAATTGTCATGCAGATGAGCCGGCAGGAATCACGCAGCTCAGCAGGCCCTGATCACGTGACTCTGCAGGCACTGATCACGTGGCTGATCAAGTCCAGATCACGTGACTGAGCATGCACTGATCACGTGGCTATCATGCACTGATGACGTGACTGCGCATGCACTGATGACGTGGCTGATCGGGCACTGATCACATGGCTCATCATGCACTGATCACGTGTTTATCAGGCAATGATCAGTGACTGACAGGCGCTGATCATGGGACTGTGCACGCACTGATCACGTGGCTATCATGCACTGATCACGTGACTGCGCATGCACTGATGACGTGGCTGTTCGGGCACTGATCACGTGTTTATCAGGCAGTGATCAGTGACTGACAGGCGCTGATCAGGGGACTGTGCACGCACTGATCAGGTGGCTGATCAGGAACTGACCACCTGACCGCGCATGCAGTGATCACGTGGCTGGTCGTTCACCGATCACGTGTTTATCATACGGTGATCACGTGACTGAGAGGCGCTGATCACGTGACTGTGCCGTCAGTGATCACGTGGCTGAGCAGGCACTGATATCGTGACTGAGCATGCACTGATCATGTGCCGGGAGCCGGGGAGGCATTCCACTCTGGACAAAGGTCATGAGGAAGGAGGCTCGGCATACGCAAATGCGGGATCGAGCCTCAGGAGTCCACCCGGATATTCTCGAGCATCTCCCCCCAAAAACCGGAGTCTGCCTACTGTATTGCTTTGTGCTCTCACCTCTGATTTCACTGGGGGCTGTCCCCCACCACCATCTCGCTCTCTCTGTCAAAGAGTTAAATTACAGCTCCAATTCATAAAGTTCCTTGTCATTCTTCCCTTTAACTTCCAGCTGAGTCTCCATCTGGAGCGCGGAACCCACCACGCTTACTAATTATGCCTGGGCTGCTAAGACCCACTCGAGAAGGTGTCTAGGGTGAGGCACCTTTCGCCATTCGAGAGGGCGCCTGCGGCCTACGTAAGTGGTGCAAACTTCTTGTCTTGAAGTTTGATTGGTCTTCCGCGTAAACCAAGCTACTCAGTCTCTTTTCTCCACCGAATTTTCCTACTGAGCTCTCCTCATACTATTATTCTTGACATCTCTGATTAGCATATAAATAGTCGCCTAGGCCATCTCTCCTTCGAATACCCTGGATCAGTTGGGGCTGGTCCCCGGCAGGTGGCGACCGAACAGGGACCTCAGGAGGCAATACTCAAAGAGCTGAGCAGACACGAACCACGCAATCAGCAGGTAATAAGCATGGAGCTCAGCAGTGACGAATCATGCTGCTCAACTGGCAATAATCAAGCACGTGACCAGGCAGGAATCACGCAGCTCAGCTGGCAATTGTCATGCAGATGAGCCGGCAGGAATCACGCAGCTCAGCAGGCCCTGATCACGTGACTCTGCAGGCACTGATCACGTGGCTGATCAAGTCCAGATCACGTGACTGAGCATGCACTGATCACGTGGCTATCATGCACTGATGACGTGACTGCGCATGCACTGATGACGTGGCTGATCAGGCACTGATCACATGGCTCATCATGCACTGATCACGTGTTTATCAGGCAATGATCAGTGACTGACAGGCGCTGATCATGGGAATGTGCACGCACTGATCACGTGGCTATCATGCACTGATCACGTGACTGCGCATGCACTGATGACGTGGCTGTTCGGGCACTGATCACGTGTTTATCAGGCAGTGATCAGTGACTGACAGGCGCTGATCAGGGGACTGTGCACGCACTGATCAGGTGGCTGATCAGGAACTGACCACCTGACTGCGCATGCAGTGATCACGTGGCTGGTCGTTCACTGATCACGTGTTTATCATACGGTGATCACGTGACTGAGAGGCGCTGATCACGTGACTGTGCCGTCAGTGATCACGTGGCTGAGCAGGCACTGATATCGTGACTGAGCATGCACTGATCATGTGCCGGGAGCCGGGGAGGCATTCCACTCTGGACAAAGGTCATGAGGAAGGAGGCTCGGCATACGCAAATGCGGGATCGAGCCTCAGGAGTCCACCCGGATATTCTCGAGCATCTCCCCCAAAAAACCGGAGTCTGCCTACTGTATTGCTTTGTGCTCTCACCTCTGATTTCACTGGGGGCTGTCCCCCACCACCATCTCGCTCTCTCTGTCAAAGAGTTAACTCACAGCTCCAATTCATAAAGTTCCTTGTCATTCTTCCCTTTAACTTCCAGCTGAGTCTCCATCTGGAGCGCGGAACTCACCACGCTTACTAATTATGCCTGGGCTGCTAAGACCCACTCGAGAAGGTGTCTAGGGTGAGGCACCTTTCGCTATTCGAGAGGGCGCCTGCGGCCTACGTAAGTGGTGCAAACTTCTTGTCTTGAAGTTTGATTGGTCTTCCGCGTAAACCAAGCTACTCAGTCTCTTTTCTCCACCGAATTTTCCTACTGAGCTCTCCTCATACTATTTTTCTTGACATCTCTGATTAGCATATAAATAGTCGCCTAGGCCATCTCTCCTTCGAATACCCTGGATCAGTTGGGGCTGGTCCCCGGCAGGTGGCGACCGAACAGGGACCTCAGGAGGCAATACTCAAAGAGCTGAGCAGACACGAACCACGCAATCAGCAGGCAATAAGCATGGAGCTCAGCAGTGACGAATCATGCTGCCCAACTGGCAATAATCAAGCACGTGACCCGGCAGGAATCACGCAGCTCAGCTGGCAATTGTCATGCAGATGAGCCGGCAGGAATCACGCAGCTCAGCAGGCCCTGATCACGTGACTCAGCAGGCACTGATCACGTGGCTGATCAAGTCCAGATCACGTGACTGAGCATGCACTGATCACGTGGCTATCATGCACTGATGACGTGACTGCGCATGCACTGATGACGTGGCTGATCGGGCACTGATCACATGGCTCATCATGCACTGATCACGTGTTTATCAGGCAATGATCAGTGACTGACAGGCGCTGATCATGGGACTGTGCACGCACTGATCACGTGGCTATCATGCACTGATCACGTGACTGCGCATGCACTGATGACGGGGCTGTTCGGGCACTGATCACGTGTTTATCAGGCAGTGATCAGTGACTGACAGGCGCTGATCAGGGGACTGTGCACGCACTGATCAGGTGGCTGATCAGGAACTGACCACCTGACCGCGCATGCAGTGATCACGTGGCTGGTCGCTCACTGATCACGTGTTTATCATACGGTGATCACGTGACTGAGAGGCGCTGATCACGTGACTGTGCCGTCAGTGATCACGTGGCTGAGCAGGCACTGATATCGTGACTGAGCATGCACTGATCATGTGCCGGGAGCCGGGGAGGCATTCCACTCTGGACAAAGGTCATGAGGAAGGAGGCTCGGCATACGCAAATGCGGGATCGAGCCTCAGGAGTCCACCCGGATATTCTCGAGCATCTCCCCCAAAAAAACCGGAGTCCGCCTACTGTATTGCTTTGTGCTCTCACCTCTGATTTCACTGGGGGCTGTCCCCCACCACCATCTCGCTCTCTCTGTCAAAGAGTTAACTTACAGCTCCAATTCATAAAGTTCCTTGTCATTCTTCCCTTTAACTTCCAGCTGAGTCTCCATCTGGAGCGCGGAACCCACCACGCTCACTAATTATGCCTGGGCTGCTAAGACCCACTCGAGAAGGTGTCTAGGGTGAGGCACCTTTCGCTATTCGAGAGGGCGCCTGGGGCCTACGTAAGTGGTGCAAACTTCTTGTCTTGAAGTTTGATTGGTCTTCCGCGTAAACCAAGCTACTCAGTCTCTTTTCTCCACCGAATTTTCCTACTGAGCTCTCCTCATACTATTATTCTTGACATCTCTGATTAGCATATAAATAGTCGCCTAGGCCATCTCTCCTTCGAATACCCTGGATCAGTTGGGGCTGGTCCCCGGCAGGTGGCGACCGAACAGGGACCTCAGGAGGCAATACCCAAAGAGCTGAGCAGACACGAACCACGCAATCAGCAGGCAATAAGCATGGAGCTCAGCAGTGACGAATCATGCTGCTCAACTGGCAATAATCAAGCACGTGACCAGTCAGGAATCACGCAGCTCAGCTGGCAATTGTCATGCAGATGAGCCGGCAGGAATCACGCAGCTCAGCAGGCCCTGATCACGTGATTCTGCAGGCACTGATCACGTGGCTGATCAGGTCCAGATCACGTGACTGAGCCTGCGCTGATCACGTGGCTATCATGCACTGATGACGTGACTGTACATGCACTGATGACGTGGCTGATCGGGCACTGATCACATGGCTCATCATGCACTGATCACGTGTTTATCAGGCAATGATCAGTGACTGACAGGCGCTGATCATGGGACTGTGCACGCACTGGTCACGTGACTATCATGCACTGATCACGTGACTGCGCATGCACTGATGACGTGGCTGTTCGGGCACTGATCACGTGTTTATCAGGCAGTGATCAGTGACTGACAGGCGCTGATCAGGGGACTGTGCACGCACTGATCAGGTGGCTGATCAGGAACTGACCACCTGACTGCGCATGCAGTGATCACGTGGCTGGTCGCTCACTGATCACGTGTTTATCATACGGTGATCACGTGACGGCTGATCACGTGACTGTGCCGTCAGTGATCACGTGGCTGAGCAGGCACTGATATCGTGACTGAGCATGCACTGATCATGTGCCGGGAGCCGGGGAGGCATTCCACTCTGGACAAAGGTCATGAGGAAGGAGGCTCGGCATACGCAAATGCGGGATCGAGCCTCAGGAGTCCACCCGGATATTCTCGAGCATCTCCCCCCAAAAAAACCGGAGTCTGCCTACTGTATTGCTTTGTGCTCTCACCTCTGATTTCACTGGGGGCTGTCCCCCACCACCATCTCGCTCTCTCTGTCAAAGAGTTAACTTACAGCTCCAATTCATAAAGTTCCTTGTCATTCTTCCCTTTAACTTCCAGCTGAGTCTCCATCTGGAGCGCGGAACCCACCACGCTTACTAATTATGCCTGGGCTGCTAAGACCCACTCGAGAAGGTGTCCAGGGTGAGGCACCTTTCGCTATTCGAGAGGGCGCCTGCGGCCTACGTAAGTGGTGCAAACTTCTTGTCTTGAAGTTTGATTGGTCTTCCGCGTAAACCAAGCTACTCAGTCTCTTTTCTCCACCGAATTTTCCTACTGAGCTCTCCTCATACTATTATTCTTGACATCTCTGATTAGCATAGAAATAGTCGCCTAGGCCATCTCTCCTTCGAATACCCTGGATCAGTTGGGGCTGGTCCCCGGCAGGTGGCGACCGAACAGGGACCTCAGGAGGCAATACTCAAAGAGCTGAGCAGACACGAACCACGCAATCAGCAGGCAATAAGCATGGAGCTCAGCAGTGACGAATCATGCTGCTCAACTGGCAATAATCAAGCACGTGACCAGGCAGGAATCACGCAGCTCAGCTGGCAATTGTCAAGCAGATCAGGAATCACGCAGCTCAGCAATTGTCATGCAGATGAGCCGGCAGGAATCACGCAGCTCAGCAGGCCCTGATCACGTGACTCTGCAGGCACTGATCACGTGGCTGATCAAGTCCAGATCACGTGACTGAGCATGCACTGATCACGTGGCTATCATGCACTGATGACGTGACTGCGCATGCACTGATGACGTGGCTGATCGGGCACTGATCACATGGCTCATCATGCACTGATCACGTGTTTATCAGGCAATGATCAGTGACTGACAGGCGCTGATCATGGGACTGTGCACGCACTGATCACGTGGCTATCATGCACTGATCACGTGACTGCGCATGCACTGATGACGTGGCTGTTCGGGCACTGATCACGTGTTTATCAGGCAGTGATCAGTGACTGACACGCGCTGATCAGGGGACTGTGCACGCACTGATCAGGTGGCTGATCAGGAACTGACCACCTGACCGCGCATGCAGTGATCACGTGGCTGGTCGTTCACTGATCACGTGTTTATCAGACGGTGATCACGTGACTGAGAGGCGCTGATCACGTGACTGTGCCGTCAGTGATCACGTGGCTGAGCAGGCACTGATATCGTGACTAAGCATGCACTGATCATGTGCCGGGAGCCGGGGAGGCATTCCACTCTGGACAAAGGTCATGAGGAAGGAGGCTCGGCATACGCAAATGCGGGATTGAGCCTCAGGAGTCCACCTGGATATTCTCGAGCATCTCCCCCCAAAAAAACCGGAGTCTGCCTACTGTATTGCTTTGTGCTCTCACCTCTGATTTCACTGGGGGCTGTCCCCCACCACCATCTCGCTCTCTCTGTCAAAGAGTTAACTTACAGCTCCAATTCATAAAGTTCCTTGTCATTCTTCCCTTTAACTTCCAGCTGAGTCTCCTTCTGGAGCACGGAACCCACCACGCTTACTAATTATGCCTGGGCTGCTAAGACCCACTCGAGAAGGTGTCTAGGGTGAGGCACCTTTCGCTATTCGAGAGGGCGCCTGCGGCCTACGTAAGTGGTGCAAACTTCTTGTCTTGAAGTTTGATTGGTCTTCCGCGTAAACCAAGCTACTCAGTCTCTTTTCTCCACCGAATTTTCCTACTGAGCTCTCCTCATACTATTATTCTTGACATCTCTGATTAGCATATAAATAGTCGCCTAGGCCATCTCTCCTTCGAATACCCTGGATCAGTTGGGGCTGGTCCCCGGCAGGTGGCGACCGAACAGGGACCTCAGGAGGCAATACTCAAAGAGCTGAGCAGACACGAACCACGCAATCAGCAGGCAATAAGCATGGAGCTCAGCAGTGACGAATCATGCTGCTCAACTGGCAATAATCAAGCACGTGACCAGGCAGGAATCACGCAGCTCAGCTGGCAATTGTCATGCAGATGAGCCGGCAGGAATCACGCAGCTCAGCAGGCCCTGATCACGTGACTCTGCAGGCACTGATCACGCGGCTGATCAAGTCCAGATCACGTGACTGAGCAGGCACTGATCACGTGGCTATCATGCACTGATGACGTGACTGCGCATGCACTGATGACGTGGCTGATCAGGCACTGATCACATGTCTCACCATGCACTGATCACGTGTTTATCAGGCAATGATCAGTGACTGACAGGCGCTGATCATGGGACTGTGCACGCACTGATCACGTGGCTATCATGCACTGATCACGTGACTGCGCATGCACTGATGACGTGGCTGTTCGGGCACTGATCATGTGTTTATCAGGCAGTGATCAGTGACTGACAGGCGCTGATCAGGGGACTGTGCACGCACTGATCAGGTGGCTGATCAGGAACTGACCACCTGACTGCGCATGCAGTGATCACGTGGCTGGTCGCTCACTGATCACGTGTTTATCATACGGTGATCACGTGACTGTGCCGTCAGTGATCACGTGGCTGAGCAGGCACTGATATCGTGACTGAGCCTGCACTGATCATGTGCCGGGAGCCGGGGAGGCATTCCACTCTGGACAAAGGTCATGAGGAAGGAGGCTCGGCATACGCAAATGTGGGATCGAGCCTCAGGAGTCCACCCGGATATTCTCGAGCATCTCCCCCAAAAAAACCGGAGTCTGCCTACTGTATTGCTTTGTGCTCTCACCTCTGATTTCACTGGGGGCTGTCCCCCACCACCATCTCGCTCTCTCTGTCAAAGAGTTAACTTACAGCTCCAATTCATAAAGTTCCTTGTCATTCTTCCCTTTAACTTCCAGCTGAGTCTCCATCTGGAGCGCGGAACCCACCACGCTTACTAATTATGCCTGGGCTGCTAAGACCCACTCGAGAAGGTGTCTAGGGTGAGGCACCTTTCGCTATTCGAGAGGGCGCCTGCGGCCTACGTAAGTGGTGCAAACTTCTTGTCTTGAAGTTTGATTGGTCTTCCGCGTAAACCAAGCTACTCAGTCTCTTTTCTCCACCGAATTTTCCTACTGAGCTCTCCTCATACTATTATTCTTGACATCTCTGATTAGCATATAAATAGTCGCCTAGGCCATCTCTCCTTCGAATACCCTGGATCAGTTGGGGCTGGTCCCCGGCAGGTGGCGACCGAACAGGGACCTCAGGAGGCAATACTCAAAGAGCTGAGCAGACACGAACCACGCAATCAGCAGGCAATAAGCATGGAGCTCAGCAGTGACGAATCATGCTGCTCAACTGGCAATAATCAAGCACGTGACCAGGCAGGAATCACGCAGCTCACCTGGCAATTGTCATGCAGATGAGCCGGCAGGAATCACGCAGCTCAGCAGGCCCTTATCACGTGACTCTGCAGGCACTGATCACGTGGCTGATCAAGTCCAGATCACGTGACTGAGCATGCACTGATCACGTGGCTATCATGCACTGATGACGTGACTGCGCATGCACTGATGACGTGGCTGATCAGGCACTGATCACATGGCTCATCATGCACTGATCACGTGTTTATCAGGCAATGATCAGTGACTGACAGGCGCTGATCATGGGACTGTGCACGCACTGATCACGTGGCTATCATGCACTGATCACGTGACTGCGCATGCACTGATGACGTGGCTGTTCGGGCACTGATCACGTGTTTATCAGGCAGTGATCAGTGACTGACAGGCGCTGATCAGGGGACAGTGCACGCACTGATCAGGTGGCTGATCAGGAACTGACCACCTGACTGCGCATGCAGTGATCACGTGGCTGGTCGTTCACTGATCACGTGTTTATCATACGGTGATCACGTGACTGAGAGGCGCTGATCACGTGACTGTGCCGTCAGTGATCACGTGGCTGAGCAGGCACTGATATCGTGACTGAGCATGCACTGATCATGTGCCGGGAGCCGGGGAGGCATTCCACTCTGGACAAAGGTCATGAGGAAGGAGGCTCGGCATACGCAAATGCGGGATCGAGCCTCAGGAGTTCACCCGGATATTCTCGAGCATCTCCCCCAAAAAAACCGGAGTCTGCCTACTGTATTGCTTTGTGCTCTCACCTCTGATTTCACTGGGGACTGTCCCCCACCACCATCTCGCTCTCTCTGTCAAAGAGTTAACTTACAGCTCCAATTCATAAAGTTCCTTGTCACTCTTCCCTTTAACTTCCAGCTGAGTCTCCATCTGGAGCGCGGAACCCACCACGCTTACTAATTATGCCTGGGCTGCTAAGACCCACTCGAGAAGGTGTCTAGGGTGAGGCACCTTTCGCTATTCGAGAGGGCGCCTGCGGCCTACGTAAGTGGTGCAAACTTCTTGTCTTGAAGTTTGATTGGTCTTCCGCGTAAACCAAGCTACTCAGTCTCTTTTCTCCACCGAATTTTCCTACTGAGCTCTCCTCATACTATTATTCTTGACATCTCTGATTAGCATATAAATAGTCGCCTAGGCCATCTCTCCTTCGAATACCCTGGATCAGTTGGGGCTGGTCCCCGGCAGGTGGCGACCGAACAGGGACCTCAGGAGGCAATACTCAAAGAGCTGAGCAGACACGAACCACGCAATCAGCAGGCAATAAGCATGGAGCTCAGCAGTGACGAATCATGCTGCTCAACTGGCAATAATCAAGCACGTGACCAGGCAGGAATCACGCAGCTCAGCTGGCAATTGTCATGCAGATGAGCCGGCAGGAATCACGCAGCTCAGCAGGCCCTGATCACGTGACTCTGCAGGCACTGATCACGTGGCTGATCAAGTCCAGATCACGTGACTGAGCATGCACTGATCACGTGGCTATCATGCACTGATGACGTGACTGCGCATGCACTGATGACGTGGCTGATCAGGCACTGATCACATGGCTCATCATGCACTGATCACGTGTTTATCAGGCAATGATCAGTGACTGACAGGCGCTGATCATGGGACTCTGCACGCACTGATCACGTGCCTGTCATGCACTGATCACGTGACTGCGCATGCACTGATGACGTGGCTGTTCGGGCACTGATCACGTGTTTATCAGGCAGTGATCAGTGACTGACAGGCGCTGATCAGGGGACTGTGCACGCACTGATCAGGTGGCTGATCAGGAACTGACCACCTGACTGCGCATGCAGTGATCACGTGGCTGGTCGTTCACTGATCACATGTTTATCCTACGGTGATCACGTGACTGTGCCGTCAGTGATCACGTGGCTGAGCATGCACTGATATCGTGACTGAGCATGCACTGATCATGTGCCGGGAGCCGGGGAGGCATTCCACTCTGGACAAAGGTCATCAGGAAGGAGGCTCGGCATACGCAAATGCGGGATCGAGCCTCAGGAGTCCACCCGGATATTCTCGAGCATCTCCCCCCAAAAAAACCGGAGTCTGCCTTCTGTATTGCTTTGTGCTCTCACCTTTCATTTCACTGGGGGCTGTCCCCCACCACCATCTCGCTCTCTCTGTCAAAGGGTTAACTTACAGCTCCAATTCATAAAGTTCCTTGTCATTCTTCCCTTTAACTTCCAGCTGAGTCTCCATCTGGAGCGCGGAACCCACCACGCTTACTAATTATGCCTGGGCTGCTAAGACCCACTCGAGAAGGTGTCTAGGGTGAGGCACCTTTCGCTATTCGAGAGGGCGCCTGCGGCCTACGTAAGTGGTGCAAACTTCTTGTCTTGAAGTTTGATTGGTCTTCCGCGTAAACCAAGCTACTCAGTCTCTTTTCTCCACCGAATTTTCCTACTGAGCTCTCCTCATACTATTATTCTTGACATCTCTGATTAGCATATAAATAGTCGCCTAGGCCATCTCTCCTTCGAATACCCTGGATCAGTTGGGGCTGGTCCCCGGCAGGTGGCGACCGAACAGGGACCTCAGGAGGCAATACTCAAAGAGCTGAGCAGACACGAACCACGCAATCAGCAGGCAATAAGCATGGAGCTCAGCAGTGACGAATCATGCTGCTCAACTGGCAATAATCAAGCACGTGACCAGGCAGGAATCACGCAGCTCAGCTGGCAATTGTCATGCAGATGAGCCGGCAGGAATCACGCAGCTCAGCAGGCCCTGATCACGTGACTCTGCAGGCACTGATCACGTGGCTGATCAAGTCCAGATCACGTGACTGAGCATGCACTGATCACGTGGCTATCATGCACTGATGACGTGACTGCGCATGCACTGATGACGTGGCTGATCGGGCACTGATCACATGGCTCATCATGCACTGATCACGTGTTTATCAGGCAATGATCAGTGACTGACAGGCGCTGATCATGGGACTGTGCACGCACTGATCACGTGGCTATCATGCACTGATCACGTGACTGCGCATGCACTGATGACGTGGCTGTTCGGGCACTGATCACGTGTTTATCAGGCAGTGATCAGTGACTGACAGGCGCTGATCAGGGGACTGTGCACGCACTGATCAGGTGGCTGATCAGGAACTGACCACCTGACTGCGCATGCAGTGATCACGTGGCTGGTCGTTCACTGATCACGTGTTTATCATACGGTGATCACGTGACTGAGAGGCGCTGATCACGTGACTGTGCCGTCAGTGATCACGTGGCTGAGCAGGCACTGATATCGTGACTGAGCATGCACTGATCATGTGCCGGGAGCCGGGGAGGCATTCCACTCTGGACAAAGGTCATGAGGAAGGAGGCTCGGCATACGCAAATGCGGGATCGAGCCTCAGGAGTCCACCCGGATATTCTCGAGCATCTCCCCCCAAAAAAACCGGAGTCTGCCTACTGTATTGCTTTGTGCTCTCACCTCTGATTTCACTGGGGGCTGTCCCCCACCACCATCTCGCTCTCTCTGTCAAAGAGTTAACTTACAGCTCCAATTCATAAAGTTCCTTGTCATTCTTCCCTTTAACTTCCAGCTGAGTCTCCATCTGGAGCGCGGAACCCACCACGCTTACTAATTATGCCTGGGCTGCTAAGACCCACTCGAGAAGGTGTCTAGGGTGAGGCACCTTTCGCTATTCGAGAGGGCGCCTGCGGCCTACGTAAGTGGTGCAAACTTCTTGTCTTGAAGTTTGATTGGTCTTCCGCGTAAACCAAGCTACTCAGTCTCTTTTCTCCACCGAATTTTCCTACTGAGCTCTCCTCATACTATTATTCTTGACATCTCTGATTAGCATATAAATAGTCGCCTAGGCCATCTCTCCTTCGAATACCCTGGATCAGTTGGGGCTGGTCCCCGGCAGGTGGCGACCGAACAGGGACCTCAGGAGGCAATACTCAAAGAGCTGAGCAGACACGAACCACGCAATCAGCAGGCAATAAGCATGGAGCTCAGCAGTGACGAATCATGCTGCTCAACTGGCAATAATCAAGCACGTGACCAGGCAGGAATCACGCAGCTCCGCTGGCAATTGTCATGCAGATGAGCCGGCAGGAATCACGCAGCTCAGCAGGCCCTGATCACGTGACTCTGCAGGCACTGATCACGTGGCTGATCAAGTCCAGATCACGTGACTGAGCATGCACTGATCACGTGGCTATCATGCACTGATGACGTGACTGCGCATGCACTGATGACGTGGCTGATCAGGCACTGATCACATGGCTCATCATGCACTGATCACGTGTTTATCAGGCAATGATCAGTGACTGACAGGCGCTGATCATGGGACTGTGCACGCACTGATCACGTGGCTATCATGCACTGATCACGTGACTGCGCATGCACTGATGACGTGGCTGTTCGGGCACTGATCACGTGTTTATCAGGCAGTGATCAGTGACTGACAGGCGCTGATCAGGGGACTGTGCACGCACTGATCAGGTGGCTGATCAGGAACTGACCACCTGACTGCGCATGCAGTGATCACGTGGCTGGTCGTTCACTGATCACGTGTTTATCACGTGACGCGCTGATCACGTGACTGTGCCGTCAGTGATCACGTGGCTGAGCAGGCACTGATATCGTGACTGAGCATGCACTGATCATGTGCCGGGAGCCGGGGAGGCATTCCACTCTGGACAAAGGTCATGAGGAAGGAGGCTCGGCATACGCAAATGCGGGATCGAGCCTCAGGAGTCCACCCGGATATTCTCGAGCATCTCCCCCAAAAAAACCGGAGTCTGCCTACTGTATTGCTTTGTGCTCTCACCTCTGATTTCACTGGGGGCTGTCCCCCACCACCATCTCGCTCTCTCTGTCAAAGAGTTAACTTACAGCTCCAATTCATAAAGTTCCTTGTCATTCTTCCCTTTAACTTCCAGCTGAGTCTCCATCTGGAGCGCGGAACCCACCACGCTTACTAATTATGCCTGGGCTGCTAAGACCCACTCGAGAAGGTGTCTAGGGTGAGGCACCTTTCGCTATTCGAGAGGGCGCCTGCGGCCTACGTAAGTGGTGCAAACTTCTTGTCTTGAAGTTTGATTGGTCTTCCGCGTAAACCAAGCTACTCAGTCTCTTTTCTCCACCGAATTTTCCTACTGAGCTCTCCTCATACTATTATTCTTGACATCTCTGATTAGCATATAAATAGTCGCCTAGGCCATCTCTCCTTCGAATACCCTGGATCAGTTGGGGCTGGTCCCCGGCAGGTGGCGACCGAACAGGGACCTCAGGAGGCAATACTCAAAGAGCTGAGCAGACACGAACCACGCAATCAGCAGGCAATAAGCATGGAGCTCAGCAGTGACGAATCATGCTGCTCAACTGGCAATAATCAAGCACGTGACCAGGCAGGAATCACGCAGCTCAGCTGGCAATTGTCATGCAGATGAGCCGGCAGGAATCACGCAGCTCAGCAGGCCCTGATCACGTGACTCTGCAGGCACTGATCACGTGGCTGATCAAGTCCAGATCACGTGACTGAGCATGCACTGATCACGTGGCTATCATGCACTGATGACGTGACTGCGCATGCACTGATGACGTGGCTGATCAGGCACTGATCACATGGCTCATCATGCACTGATCACGTGTTTATCAGGCAATGATCAGTGACTGACAGGCGCTGATCATGGGACTGTGCACGCACTGATCACGTGGCTATCATGCACTGATCACGTGACTGCGCATGCACTGATGACGTGGCTGTTCGGGCACTGATCACGTGTTTATCAGGCAGTGATCAGTGACTGACAGGCGCTGATCAGGGGACTGTGCACGCACTGATCAGGTGGCTGATCAGGAACTGACCACCTGACTGCGCATGCAGTGATCACGTGGCTGGTCGTTCACTGATCACGTGTTTATCATACGGTGATCACGTGACTGAGAGGCGCTGATCACGTGACTGTGCCGTCAGTGATCACGTGGCTGAGCAGGCACTGATATCGTGACTGAGCATGCACTGATCATGTGCCGGGAGCCGGGGAGGCATTCCACTCTGGACAAAGGTCATGAGGAAGGAGGCTCGGCATACGCAAATGCGGGATCGAGCCTCAGGAGTCCACCCGGATATTCTCGAGCATCTCCCCCAAAAAACCGGAGTCTGCCTACTGTATTGCTTTGTGCTCTCACCTCTGATTTCACTGGGGGCTGTCCCCCACCACCATCTCGCTCTCTCTGTCAAAGAGTTAACTTACAGCTCCAATTCATAAAGTTCCTTGTCATTCTTCCCTTTAACTTCCAGCTGAGTCTCCATCTGGAGCGCGGAACCCACCACGCTTACTAATTATGCCTGGGCTGCTAAGACCCACTCGAGAAGGTGTCTAGGGTGAGGCACCTTTCGCTATTCGAGAGGGCGCCTGCGGCCTACGTAAGTGGTGCAAACTTCTTGTCTTGAAGTTTGATTGGTCTTCCGCGTAAACCAAGCTACTCAGTCTCTTTTCTCCACCGAATTTTCCTACTGAGCTCTCCTCATACTATTATTCTTGACATCTCTGATTAGCATATAAATAGTCGCCTAGGCCATCTCTCCTTCGAATACCCTGGATCAGTTGGGGCTGGTCCCCGGCAGGTGGCGACCGAACAGGGACCTCAGGAGGCAATACTCAAAGAGCTGAGCAGACACGAACCACGCAATCAGCAGGCAATAAGCATGGAGCTCAGCAGTGACGAATCATGCTGCTCAACTGGCAATAATCAAGCACGTGACCAGGCAGGAATCACGCAGCTCAGCTGGCAATTGTCATGCAGATGAGCCGGCAGGAATCACGCAGCTCAGCAGGCCCTGATCACGTGACTCTGCAGGCACTGATCACGTGGCTGATCAAGTCCAGATCACGTGACTGAGCATGCACTGATCACGTGGCTATCATGCACTGATGACGTGACTGCGCATGCACTGATGACGTGGCTGATCAGGCACTGATCACATGGCTCATCATGCACTGATCACGTGTTTATCAGGCAATGATCAGTGACTGACAGGCGCTGATCATGGGACTGTGCACGCACTGATCACGTGGCTATCATGCACTGATCACGTGACTGCGCATGCACTGATGACGTGGCTGTTCGGGCACTGATCACGTGTTTATCAGGCAGTGATCAGTGACTGACAGGCGCTGATCAGGGGACTGTGCACGCACTGATCAGGTGGCTGATCAGGAACTGACCACCTGACTGCGCATGCAGTGATCACGTGGCTGGTCGTTCACTGATCACGTGTTTATCATACGGTGATCACGTGACTGAGAGGCGCTGATCACGTGACTGTGCCGTCAGTGATCACGTGGCTGAGCAGGCACTGATATCGTGACTGAGCATGCACTGATCATGTGCCGGGAGCCGGGGAGGCATTCCACTCTGGACAAAGGTCATGAGGAAGGAGGCTCGGCATACGCAAATGCGGGATCGAGCCTCAGGAGTCCACCCGGATATTCTCGAGCATCTCCCCCCAAAAAAACCGGAGTCTGCCTACTGTATTGCTTTGTGCTCTCACCTCTGATTTCACTGGGGGCTGTCCCCCACCACCATCTCGCTCTCTCTGTCAAAGAGTTAACTTACAGCTCCAATTCATAAAGTTCCTTGTCATTCTTCCCTTTAACTTCCAGCTGAGTCTCCATCTGGAGCGCGGAACCCACCACGCTTACTAATTATGCCTGGGCTGCTAAGACCCACTCGAGAAGGTGTCTAGGGTGAGGCACCTTTCGCTATTCGAGAGGGCGCCTGCGGCCTACGTAAGTGGTGCAAACTTCTTGTCTTGAAGTTTGATTGGTCTTCCGCGTAAACCAAGCTACTCAGTCTCTTTTCTCCACCGAATTTTCCTACTGAGCTCTCCTCATACTATTATTCTTGACATCTCTGATTAGCATATAAATAGTCGCCTAGGCCATCTCTCCTTCGAATACCCTGGATCAGTTGGGGCTGGTCCCCGGCAGGTGGCGACCGAACAGGGACCTCAGGAGGCAATACTCAAAGAGCTGAGCAGACACGAACCACGCAATCAGCAGGCAATAAGCATGGAGCTCAGCAGTGACGAATCATGCTGCTCAACTGGCAATAATCAAGCACGTGACCAGGCAGGAATCACGCAGCTCAGCTGGCAATTGTCATGCAGATGAGCCGGCAGGAATCACGCAGCTCAGCAGGCCCTGATCACGTGACTCTGCAGGCACTGATCACGTGGCTGATCAAGTCCAGATCACGTGACTGAGCATGCACTGATCACGTGGCTATCATGCACTGATGACGTGACTGCGCATGCACTGATGACGTGGCTGATCAGGCACTGATCACATGGCTCATCATGCACTGATCACGTGTTTATCAGGCAATGATCAGTGACTGACAGGCGCTGATCATGGGACTGTGCACGCACTGATCACGTGGCTATCATGCACTGATCACGTGACTGCGCATGCACTGATGACGTGGCTGTTCGGGCACTGATCACGTGTTTATCAGGCAGTGATCAGTGACTGACAGGCGCTGATCAGGGGACTGTGCACGCACTGATCAGGTGGCTGATCAGGAACTGACCACCTGACTGCGCATGCAGTGATCACGTGGCTGGTCGTTCACTGATCACGTGTTTATCATACGGTGATCACGTGACTGAGAGGCGCTGATCACGTGACTGTGCCGTCAGTGATCACGTGGCTGAGCAGGCACTGATATCGTGACTGAGCATGCACTGATCATGTGCCGGGAGCCGGGGAGGCATTCCACTCTGGACAAAGGTCATGAGGAAGGAGGCTCGGCATACGCAAATGCGGGATCGAGCCTCAGGAGTCCACCCGGATATTCTCGAGCATCTCCCCCCAAAAAAACCGGAGTCTGCCTACTGTATTGCTTTGTGCTCTCACCTCTGATTTCACTGGGGGCTGTCCCCCACCACCATCTCGCTCTCTCTGTCAAAGAGTTAACTTACAGCTCCAATTCATAAAGTTCCTTGTCATTCTTCCCTTTAACTTCCAGCTGAGTCTCCATCTGGAGCGCGGAACCCACCACGCTTACTAATTATGCCTGGGCTGCTAAGACCCACTCGAGAAGGTGTCTAGGGTGAGGCACCTTTCGCTATTCGAGAGGGCGCCTGCGGCCTACGTAAGTGGTGCAAACTTCTTGTCTTGAAGTTTGATTGGTCTTCCGCGTAAACCAAGCTACTCAGTCTCTTTTCTCCACCGAATTTTCCTACTGAGCTCTCCTCATACTATTATTCTTGACATCTCTGATTAGCATATAAATAGTCGCCTAGGCCATCTCTCCTTCGAATACCCTGGATCAGTTGGGGCTGGTCCCCGGCAGGTGGCGACCGAACAGGGACCTCAGGAGGCAATACTCAAAGAGCTGAGCAGACACGAACCACGCAATCAGCAGGCAATAAGCATGGAGCTCAGCAGTGACGAATCATGCTGCTCAACTGGCAATAATCAAGCACGTGACCAGTCAGGAATCACGCAGCTCAGCTGGCAATTGTCATGCAGATGAGCCGGCAGGAATCACGCAGCTCAGCAGGCCCTGATCACGTGATTCTGCAGGCACTGATCACCTGGCTGATCAAGTACAGATCACGTGACTGAGCATGCACTGATCACGTGGCTATCATGCACTGATGACGTGACTGCGCATGCACTGATGACGTGGCTGATCAGGCACTGATCACATGGCTCATCATGCACTGATCACGTGTTTATCAGGCAATGATCAGTGACTGACAGGCGCTGATCATGGGACTGTGCACGCACTGATCACGTGGCTATCATGCACTGATCACGTGACTGCGCATGCACTGATGACGTGGCTGTTCGGGCACTGATCACGTGTTTATCAGGCAGTGATCAGTGACTGACAGGCGCTGATCAGGGGACTGTGCACGCACTGATCAGGTGGCTGATCAGGAACTGACCACCTGACTGCGCATGCAGTGATCACGTGGCTGGTCGTTCACTGATCACGTGTTTATCATACGGTGATCACGTGACTGAGAGGCGCTGATCACGTGACTGTGCCGTCAGTGATCACGTGGCTGAGCAGGCACTGATATCGTGACTGAGCATGCACTGATCATGTGCCGGGAGCCGGGGAGGCATTCCACTCTGGACAAAGGTCATGAGGAAGGAGGCTCGGCATACGCAAATGCGGGATCGAGCCTCAGGAGTCCACCCGGATATTCTCGAGCATCTCCCCCAAAAAAACCGGAGTCTGCCTACTGTATTGCTTTGTGCTCTCACCTCTGATTTCACTGGGGGCTGTCCCCCACCACCATCTCGCTCTCTCTGTCAAAGAGTTAACTTACAGCTCCAATTCATAAAGTTCCTTGTCATTCTTCCCTTTAACTTCCAGCTGAGTCTCCATCTGGAGCGCGGAACCCACCACGCTTACTAATTATGCCTGGGCTGCTAAGACCCACTCGAGAAGGTGTCTAGGGTGAGGCACCTTTCGCTATTCGAGAGGGCGCCTGCGGCCTACGTAAGTGGTGCAAACTTCTTGTCTTGAAGTTTGATTGGTCTTCCGCGTAAACCAAGCTACTCAGTCTCTTTTCTCCACCGAATTTTCCTACTGAGCTCTCCTCATACTATTATTCTTGACATCTCTGATTAGCATATAAATAGTCGCCTAGGCCATCTCTCCTTCGAATACCCTGGATCAGTTGGGGCTGGTCCCCGGCAGGTGGCGACCGAACAGGGACCTCAGGAGGCAATACTCAAAGAGCTGAGCAGACACGAACCACGCAATCAGCAGGCAATAAGCATGGAGCTCAGCAGTGACGAATCATGCTGCTCAACTGGCAATAATCAAGCACGTGACCAGGCAGGAATCACGCAGCTCAGCTGGCAATTGTCATGCAGATGAGCCGGCAGGAATCACGCAGCTCAGCAGGCCCTGATCACGTGACTCTGCAGGCACTGATCACGTGGCTGATCAAGTCCAGATCACGTGACTGAGCATGCACTGATCACGTGGCTATCATGCACTGATGACGTGACTGCGCATGCACTGATGACGTGGCTGATCAGGCACTGATCACATGGCTCATCATGCACTGATCACGTGTTTATCAGGCAATGATCAGTGACTGACAGGCGCTGATCATGGGACTGTGCACGCACTGATCACGTGGCTATCATGCACTGATCACGTGACTGCGCATGCACTGATGACGTGGCTGTTCGGGCACTGATCACGTGTTTATCAGGCAGTGATCAGTGACTGACAGGCGCTGATCAGGGGACTGTGCACGCACTGATCAGGTGGCTGATCAGGAACTGACCACCTGACTGCGCATGCAGTGATCACGTGGCTGGTCGTTCACTGATCACGTGTTTATCATACGGTGATCACGTGACTGAGAGGCGCTGATCACGTGACTGTGCCGTCAGTGATCACGTGGCTGAGCAGGCACTGATATCGTGACTGAGCATGCACTGATCATGTGCCGGGAGCCGGGGAGGCATTCCACTCTGGACAAAGGTCATGAGGAAGGAGGCTCGGCATACGCAAATGCGGGATCGAGCCTCAGGAGTCCACCCGGATATTCTCGAGCATCTCCCCCCAAAAAAACCGGAGTCTGCCTACTGTATTGCTTTGTGCTCTCACCTCTGATTTCACTGGGGGCTGTCCCCCACCACCATCTCGCTCTCTCTGTCAAAGAGTTAACTTACAGCTCCAATTCATAAAGTTCCTTGTCATTCTTCCCTTTAACTTCCAGCTGAGTCTCCATCTGGAGCGCGGAACCCACCACGCTTACTAATTATGCCTGGGCTGCTAAGACCCACTCGAGAAGGTGTCTAGGGTGAGGCACCTTTCGCTATTCGAGAGGGCGCCTGCGGCCTACGTAAGTGGTGCAAACTTCTTGTCTTGAAGTTTGATTGGTCTTCCGCGTAAACCAAGCTACTCAGTCTCTTTTCTCCACCGAATTTTCCTACTGAGCTCTCCTCATACTATTATTCTTGACATCTCTGATTAGCATATAAATAGTCGCCTAGGCCATCTCTCCTTCGAATACCCTGGATCAGTTGGGGCTGGTCCCCGGCAGGTGGCGACCGAACAGGGACCTCAGGAGGCAATACTCAAAGAGCTGAGCAGACACGAACCACGCAATCAGCAGGCAATAAGCATGGAGCTCAGCAGTGACGAATCATGCTGCTCAACTGGCAATAATCAAGCACGTGACCAGGCAGGAATCACGCAGCTCAGCTGGCAATTGTCATGCAGATGAGCCGGCAGGAATCACGCAGCTCAGCAGGCCCTGATCACGTGACTCTGCAGGCACTGATCACGTGGCTGATCAAGTCCAGATCACGTGACTGAGCATGCACTGATCACGTGGCTATCATGCACTGATGACGTGACTGCGCATGCACTGATGACGTGGCTGATCAGGCACTGATCACATGGCTCATCATGCACTGATCACGTGTTTATCAGGCAATGATCAGTGACTGACAGGCGCTGATCATGGGACTGTGCACGCACTGATCACGTGGCTATCATGCACTGATCACGTGACTGCGCATGCACTGATGACGTGGCTGTTCGGGCACTGATCACGTGTTTATCAGGCAGTGATCAGTGACTGACAGGCGCTGATCAGGGGACTGTGCACGCACTGATCAGGTGGCTGATCAGGAACTGACCACCTGACTGCGCATGCAGTGATCACGTGGCTGGTCGTTCACTGATCACGTGTTTATCATACGGTGATCACGTGACTGAGAGGCGCTGATCACGTGACTGTGCCGTCAGTGATCACGTGGCTGAGCAGGCACTGATATCGTGACTGAGCATGCACTGATCATGTGCCGGGAGCCGGGGAGGCATTCCACTCTGGACAAAGGTCATGAGGAAGGAGGCTCGGCATACGCAAATGCGGGATCGAGCCTCAGGAGTCCACCCGGATATTCTCGAGCATCTCCCCCCAAAAAACCGGAGTCTGCCTACTGTATTGCTTTGTGCTCTCACCTCTGATTTCACTGGGGGCTGTCCCCCACCACCATCTCGCTCTCTCTGTCAAAGAGTTAACTTACAGCTCCAATTCATAAAGTTCCTTGTCATTCTTCCCTTTAACTTCCAGCTGAGTCTCCATCTGGAGCGCGGAACCCACCACGCTTACTAATTATGCCTGGGCTGCTAAGACCCACTCGAGAAGGTGTCTAGGGTGAGGCACCTTTCGCTATTCGAGAGGGCGCCTGCGGCCTACGTAAGTGGTGCAAACTTCTTGTCTTGAAGTTTGATTGGTCTTCCGCGTAAACCAAGCTACTCAGTCTCTTTTCTCCACCGAATTTTCCTACTGAGCTCTCCTCATACTATTATTCTTGACATCTCTGATTAGCATATAAATAGTCGCCTAGGCCATCTCTCCTTCGAATACCCTGGATCAGTTGGGGCTGGTCCCCGGCAGGTGGCGACCGAACAGGGACCTCAGGAGGCAATACTCAAAGAGCTGAGCAGACACGAACCACGCAATCAGCAGGCAATAAGCATGGAGCTCAGCAGTGACGAATCATGCTGCTCAACTGGCAATAATCAAGCACGTGTCCAGGCAGGAATCACGCAGCTCAGCTGGCAATTGTCATGCAGATGAGCCGGCAGGAATCACGCAGCTCAGCAGGCCCTGATCACGTGACTCTGCAGGCACTGATCACGTGGCTGATCAAGTCCAGATCACGTGACTGAGCATGCACTGATCACGTGGCTATCATGCACTGATGACGTGACTGCGCATGCACTGATGACGTGGCTGATCGGGCACTGATCACATGGCTCATCATGCACTGATCACGTGTTTATCAGGCAATGATCAGTGACTGACAGGCGCTGATCATGGGACTGTGCACGCACTGATCACGTGGCTATCATGCACTGATCACGTGACTGCGCATGCACTGATGACGTGGCTGTTCGGGCACTGATCACGTGTTTATCAGGCAGTGATCAGTGACTGACAGGCGCTGATCAGGGGACTGTGCACGCACTGATCAGGTGGCTGATCAGGAACTGACCACCTGACTGCGCATGCAGTGATCACGTGGCTGGTCGTTCACTGATCACGTGTTTATCATACGGTGATCACGTGACTGAGAGGCGCTGATCACGTGACTGTGCCGTCAGTGATCACGTGGCTGAGCAGGCACTGATATCGTGACTGAGCATGCACTGATCATGTGCCGGGAGCCGGGGAGGCATTCCACTCTGGACAAAGGTCATGAGGAAGGAGGCTCGGCATACGCAAATGCGGGATCGAGCCTCAGGAGTCCACCCGGATATTCTCGAGCATCTCCCCCCAAAAAAACCGGAGTCTGCCTACTGTATTGCTTTGTGCTCTCACCTCTGATTTCACTGGGGGCTGTCCCCCACCACCATCTCGCTCTCTCTGTCAAAGAGTTAACTTACAGCTCCAATTCATAAAGTTCCTTGTCATTCTTCCCTTTAACTTCCAGCTGAGTCTCCATCTGGAGCGCGGAACCCACCACGCTTACTAATTATGCCTGGGCTGCTAAGACCCACTCGAGAAGGTGTCTAGGGTGAGGCACCTTTCGCTATTCGAGAGGGCGCCTGCGGCCTACGTAAGTGGTGCAAACTTCTTGTCTTGAAGTTTGATTGGTCTTCCGCGTAAACCAAGCTACTCAGTCTCTTTTCTCCACCGAATTTTCCTACTGAGCTCTCCTCATACTATTATTCTTGACATCTCTGATTAGCATATAAATAGTCGCCTAGGCCATCTCTCCTTCGAATACCCTGGATCAGTTGGGGCTGGTCCCCGGCAGGTGGCGACCGAACAGGGACCTCAGGAGGCAATACTCAAAGAGCTGAGCAGACACGAACCACGCAATCAGCAGGCAATAAGCATGGAGCTCAGCAGTGACGAATCATGCTGCTCAACTGGCAATAATCAAGCACGTGACCAGGCAGGAATCACGCAGCTCAGCTGGCAATTGTCATGCAGATGAGCCGGCAGGAATCACGCAGCTCAGCAGGCCCTGATCACGTGACTCTGCAGGCACTGATCACGTGGCTGATCAAGTCCAGATCACGTGACTGAGCATGCACTGATCACGTGGCTATCATGCACTGATGACGTGACTGCGCATGCACTGATGACGTGGCTGATCAGGCACTGATCACATGGCTCATCATGCACTGAACACGTGTTTATCAGGCAATGATCAGTGACTGGCAGGCGCTGATCATGGGACTGTGCACGCACTGATCACGTGGCTATCATGCACTGATCACGTGACTGCGCATGCACTGATGACGTGGCTGTTCGGGCACTGATCACGTGTTTATCAGGCAGTGATCAGTGACTGACAGGCGCTGATCAGGGGACTGTGCACGCACTGATCAGGTGGCTGATCAGGAACTGACCACCTGACCGTGTATGCAGTGATCACGTGGCTGGTCGTTCACTGATCATGTGTTTATCATACGGTGATCACGTGACTGTGCTGTCAGTGATCACGTGGCTGAGCAGGCACTGATATCGTGACTGAGCATGCACTGATCATGTGCCGGGAGCCGGGGAGGCATTCCACTCTGGACAAAGGTCATGAGGAAGGAGGCTCGGCATACGCAAATGTGGGATCGAGCCTCAGGAGTCCACCCGGATATTCTCGAGCATCTCCCCCCAAAAAAACCGGAGTCTGCCTACTGTATTGCTTTGTGCTCTCACCTCTGATTTCACTGGGGGCTGTCCCCCACCACCATCTCGCTCTCTCTGTCAAAGAGTTAACTTACAGCTCCAATTCATAAAGTTCCTTATCATTCTTCCCTTTAACTTCCAGCTGAGTCTCCATCTGGAGCGCGGAACCCACCACGCTTACTAATTATGCCTGGGCTGCTAAGACCCACTCGAGAAGGTGTCTAGGGTGAGGCACCTTTCGCTATTCGAGAGGGCGCCTGCGGCCTACGTAAGTGGTGCAAACTTCTTGTCTTGAAGTTTGATTGGTCTTCCGCGTAAACCAAGCTACTCAGTCTCTTTTCTCCACCGAATTTTCCTACTGAGCTCTCCTCATACTATTATTCTTGACATCTCTGATTAGCATATAAATAGTCGCCTAGGCCATCTCTCCTTCGAATACCCTGGATCAGTTGGGGCTGGTCCCCGGCAGGTGGCGACCGAACAGGGACCTCAGGAGGCAATACTCAAAGAGCTGAGCAGACACGAACCACGCAATCAGCAGGCAATAAGCATGGAGCTCAGCAGTGACGAATCATGCTGCTCAACTGGCAATAATCAAGCACGTGACCAGGCAGGAATCACGCAGCTCAGCTGGCAATTGTCAAGCAGATCAGGAATCACGCAGCTCAGTGGCAATTGTCATGCAGATGAGCCGGCAGGAATCACGCAGCTCAGCAGGCCCTGATCACGTGACTCTGCAGGCACTGATCACGTGGCTGATCAAGTCCAGATCACGTGACTGAGCATGCACTGATCACGTGGCTATCATGCACTGATGACGTGACTGCGCATGCACTGATGACGTGGCTGATCAGGCACTGATCACATGGCTCATCATGCACTGATCACGTGTTTATCAGGCAATGATCAGTGACTGACAGGCGCTGATCATGGGACTGTGCACGCACTGATCACGTGGCTATCATGCACTGATCACGTGACTGCGCATGCACTGATGACGTGGCTGTTCGGGCACTGATCACGTGTTTATCAGGCAGTGATCAGTGACTGACAGGCGCTGATCAGGGGACTGTGCACGCACTGATCAGGTGGCTGATCAGGAACTGACCACCTGACTGCGCATGCAGTGATCACGTGGCTGGTCGTTCACTGATCACGTGTTTATCATACGGTGATCACGTGACTGAGAGGCGCTGATCACGTGACTGTGCCGTCAGTGATCACGTGGCTGAGCAGGCACTGATATCGTGACTGAGCATGCACTGATCATGTGCCGGGAGCCGGGGAGGCATTCCACTCTGGACAAAGGTCATGAGGAAGGAGGCTCGGCATACGCAAATGCGGGATCGAGCCTCAGGAGTCCACCCGGATATTCTCGAGCATCTCCCCCAAAAAAACCGGAGTCTGCCTACTGTATTGCTTTGTGCTCTCACCTCTGATTTCACTGGGGGCTGTCCCCCACCACCATCTCGCTCTCTCTGTCAAAGAGTTAACTTACAGCTCCAATTCATAAAGTTCCTTGTCATTCTTCCCTTTAACTTCCAGCTGAGTCTCCATCTGGAGCGCGGAACCCACCACGCTTACTAATTATGCCTGGGCTGCTAAGACCCACTCGAGAAGGTGTCTAGGGTGAGGCACCTTTCGCTATTCGAGAGGGCGCCTGCGGCCTACGTAAGTGGTGCAAACTTCTTGTCTTGAAGTTTGATTGGTCTTCCGCGTAAACCAAGCTACTCAGTCTCTTTTCTCCACCGAATTTTCCTACTGAGCTCTCCTCATACTATTATTCTTGACATCTCTGATTAGCATATAAATAGTCGCCTAGGCCATCTCTCCTTCGAATACCCTGGATCAGTTGGGGCTGGTCCCCGGCAGGTGGCGACCGAACAGGGACCTCAGGAGGCAATACTCAAAGAGCTGAGCAGACACGAACCACGCAATCAGCAGGCAATAAGCATGGAGCTCAGCAGTGACGAATCATGCTGCTCAACTGGCAATAATCAAGCACGTGACCAGGCAGGAATCAGGCAGCTCAGCTGGCAATTGTCATGCAGATGAGCCGGCAGGAATCACGCAGCTCAGCAGGCCCTGATCACGTGACTCTGCAGGCACTGATCACGTGGCTGATCAAGTCCAGATCACGTGACTGAGCATGCACTGATCACGTGGCTATCATGCACTGATGACGTGACTGCGCATGCACTGATGACGTGGCTGATCGGGCACTGATCACATGGCTCATCATGCACTGATCACGTGTTTATCAGGCAATGATCAGTGACTGACAGGCGCTGATCATGGGACTGTGCACGCACTGATCACGTGGCTATCATGCACTGATCACGTGACTGCGCATGCACTGATGACGTGGCTGTTCGGGCACTGATCACGTGTTTATCAGGCAGTGATCAGTGACTGACAGGCGCTGATCAGGGGACTGTGCACGCACTGATCAGGTGGCTGATCAGGAACTGACCACCTGACCGCGCATGCAGTGATCACGTGGCTGGTCGTTCACTGATCACGTGTTTATCATACGGTGATCACGTGACTGAGAGGCGCTGATCACGTGACTGTGCCGTCAGTGATCACGTGGCTGAGCAGGCACTGATATCGTGACTGAGCATGCACTGATCATGTGCCGGGAGCCGGGGAGGCATTCCACTCTGGACAAAGGTCATGAGGAAGGAGGCTCGGCATACGCAAATGCGGGATCGAGCCTCAGGAGTCCACCCGGATATTCTCGAGCATCTCCCCCAAAAAAACCGGAGTCTGCCTACTGTATTGCTTTGTGCTCTCACCTCTGATTTCACTGGGGGCTGTCCCCCACCACCATCTCGCTCTCTCTGTCAAAGAGTTAACTTACAGCTCCAATTCATAAAGTTCCTTGTCATTCTTCCCTTTAACTTCCAGCTGAGTCTCCATCTGGAGCGCGGAACCCACCACGCTTACTAATTATGCCTGGGCTGCTAAGACCCACTCGAGAAGGTGTCTAGGGTGAGGCACCTTTCGCTATTCGAGAGGGCGCCTGCGGCCTACGTAAGTGGTGCAAACTTCTTGTCTTGAAGTTTGATTGGTCTTCCGCGTAAACCAAGCTACTCAGTCTCTTTTCTCCACCGAATTTTCCTACTGAGCTCTCCTCATACTATTATTCTTGACATCTCTGATTAGCATATAAATAGTCGCCTAGGCCATCTCTCCTTCGAATACCCTGGATCAGTTGGGGCTGGTCCCCGGCAGGTGGCGACCGAACAGGGACCTCAGGAGGCAATACTCAAAGAGCTGAGCAGACACGAACCACGCAATCAGCAGGCAATAAGCATGGAGCTCAGCAGTGACGAATCATGCTGCTCAACTGGCAATAATCAAGCACGTGACCAGGCAGGAATCACGCAGCTCAGCTGGCAATTGTCATGCAGATGAGCCGGCAGGAATCACGCAGCTCAGCAGGCCCTGATCACGTGACTCTGCAGGCACTGATCACGTGGCTGATCAAGTCCAGATCACGTGACTGAGCATGCACTGATCACGTGGCTATCATGCACTGATGACGTGACTGCGCATGCACTGATGACGTGGCTGATCAGGCACTGATCACATGGCTCATCATGCACTGATCACGTGTTTATCAGGCAATGATCAGTGACTGACAGGCGCTGATCATGGGACTGTGCACGCACTGATCACGTGGCTATCATGCACTGATCACGTGACTGCGCATGCACTGATGACGTGGCTGTTCGGGCACTGATCACGTGTTTATCAGGCAGTGATCAGTGACTGACAGGCGCTGATCAGGGGACTGTGCACGCACTGATCAGGTGGCTGATCAGGAACTGACCACCTGACTGCGCATGCAGTGATCACGTGGCTGGTCGTTCACTGATCACGTGTTTATCATACGGTGATCACGTGACTGAGAGGCGCTGATCACGTGACTGTGCCGTCAGTGATCACGTGGCTGAGCAGGCACTGATATCGTGACTGAGCATGCACTGATCATGTGCCGGGAGCCGGGGAGGCATTCCACTCTGGACAAAGGTCATGAGGAAGGAGGCTCGGCATACGCAAATGCGGGATCGAGCCTCAGGAGTCCACCCGGATATTCTCGAGCATCTCCCCCAAAAAAACCGGAGTCTGCCTACTGTATTGCTTTGTGCTCTCACCTCTGATTTCACTGGGGGCTGTCCCCCACCACCATCTCGCTCTCTCTGTCAAAGAGTTAACTTACAGCTCCAATTCATAAAGTTCCTTGTCATTCTTCCCTTTAACTTCCAGCTGAGTCTCCATCTGGAGCGCGGAACCCACCACGCTTACTAATTATGCCTGGGCTGCTAAGACCCACTCGAGAAGGTGTCTAGGGTGAGGCACCTTTCGCTATTCGAGAGGGCGCCTGCGGCCTACGTAAGTGGTGCAAACTTCTTGTCTTGAAGTTTGATTGGTCTTCCGCGTAAACCAAGCTACTCAGTCTCTTTTCTCCACCGAATTTTCCTACTGAGCTCTCCTCATACTATTATTCTTGACATCTCTGATTAGCATATAAATAGTCGCCTAGGCCATCTCTCCTTCGAATACCCTGGATCAGTTGGGGCTGGTCCCCGGCAGGTGGCGACCGAACAGGGACCTCAGGAGGCAATACTCAAAGAGCTGAGCAGACACGAACCACGCAATCAGCAGGCAATAAGCATGGAGCTCAGCAGTGACGAATCATGCTGCTCAACTGGCAATAATCAAGCACGTGACCAGGCAGGAATCACGCAGCTCAGCTGGCAACAAGCTCAATCAGCTGGCAATTGTCAGCAGATGAGCCGGCAGGAATCACGCAGCTCAGCAGGCCCTGATCACGTGACTCTGCAGGCACTGATCACGTGGCTGATCAAGTCCAGATCACGTGACTGAGCATGCACTGATCACGTGGCTATCATGCACTGATGACGTGACTGCGCATGCACTGATGACGTGGCTGATCAGGCACTGATCACATGGCTCATCATGCACTGATCACGTGTTTATCAGGCAATGATCAGTGACTGACAGGCGCTGATCATGGGACTGTGCACGCACTGATCACGTGGCTATCATGCACTGATCACGTGACTGCGCATGCACTGATGACGTGGCTGTTCGGGCACTGATCACGTGTTTATCAGGCAGTGATCAGTGACTGACAGGCGCTGATCAGGGGACTGTGCACGCACTGATCAGGTGGCTGATCAGGAACTGACCACCTGACTGCGCATGCAGTGATCACGTGGCTGGTCGTTCACTGATCACGTGTTTATCATACGGTGATCACGTGACTGAGAGGCGCTGATCACGTGACTGTGCCGTCAGTGATCACGTGGCTGAGCAGGCACTGATATCGTGACTGAGCATGCACTGATCATGTGCCGGGAGCCGGGGAGGCATTCCACTCTGGACAAAGGTCATGAGGAAGGAGGCTCGGCATACGCAAATGCGGGATCGAGCCTCAGGAGTCCACCCGGATATTCTCGAGCATCTCCCCCAAAAAAACCGGAGTCTGCCTACTGTATTGCTTTGTGCTCTCACCTCTGATTTCACTGGGGGCTGTCCCCCACCACCATCTCGCTCTCTCTGTCAAAGAGTTAACTTACAGCTCCAATTCATAAAGTTCCTTGTCATTCTTCCCTTTAACTTCCAGCTGAGTCTCCATCTGGAGCGCGGAACCCACCACGCTTACTAATTATGCCTGGGCTGCTAAGACCCACTCGAGAAGGTGTCTAGGGTGAGGCACCTTTCGCTATTCGAGAGGGCGCCTGCGGCCTACGTAAGTGGTGCAAACTTCTTGTCTTGAAGTTTGATTGGTCTTCCGCGTAAACCAAGCTACTCAGTCTCTTTTCTCCACCGAATTTTCCTACTGAGCTCTCCTCATACTATTATTCTTGACATCTCTGATTAGCATATAAATAGTCGCCTAGGCCATCTCTCCTTCGAATACCCTGGATCAGTTGGGGCTGGTCCCCGGCAGGTGGCGACCGAACAGGGACCTCAGGAGGCAATACTCAAAGAGCTGAGCAGACACGAACCACGCAATCAGCAGGCAATAAGCATGGAGCTCAGCAGTGACGAATCATGCTGCTCAACTGGCAATAATCAAGCACGTGACCAGGCAGGAATCACGCAGCTCAGCTGGCAATTGTCATGCAGATGAGCCGGCAGGAATCACGCAGCTCAGCAGGCCCTGATCACGTGACTCTGCAGGCACTGATCACGTGGCTGATCAAGTCCAGATCACGTGACTGAGCATGCACTGATCACGTGGCTATCATGCACTGATGACGTGACTGCGCATGCACTGATGACGTGGCTGATCAGGCACTGATCACATGGCTCATCATGCACTGATCACGTGTTTATCAGGCAATGATCAGTGACTGACAGGCGCTGATCATGGGACTGTGCACGCACTGATCACGTGGCTATCATGCACTGATCACGTGACTGCGCATGCACTGATGACGTGGCTGTTCGGGCACTGATCACGTGTTTATCAGGCAGTGATCAGTGACTGACAGGCGCTGATCAGGGGACTGTGCACGCACTGATCAGGTGGCTGATCAGGAACTGACCACCTGACTGCGCATGCAGTGATCACGTGGCTGGTCGTTCACTGATCACGTGTTTATCATGACGGTGATCACGTGACTGTGCCGTCAGTGATCACGTGGCTGAGCAGGCACTGATATCGTGACTGAGCATGCACTGATCATGTGCCGGGAGCCGGGGAGGCATTCCACTCTGGACAAAGGTCATGAGGAAGGAGGCTCGGCATACGCAAATGCGGGATCGAGCCTCAGGAGTCCACCCGGATATTCTCGAGCATCTCCCCCCAAAAAAACCGGAGTCTGCCTACTGTATTGCTTTGTGCTCTCACCTCTGATTTCACTGGGGGCTGTCCCCCACCACCATCTCGCTCTCTCTGTCAAAGAGTTAACTTACAGCTCCAATTCATAAAGTTCCTTGTCATTCTTCCCTTTAACTTCCAGCTGAGTCTCCATCTGGAGCGCGGAACCCACCACGCTTACTAATTATGCCTGGGCTGCTAAGACCCACTCGAGAAGGTGTCTAGGGTGAGGCACCTTTCGCTATTCGAGAGGGCGCCTGCGGCCTACGTAAGTGGTGCAAACTTCTTGTCTTGAAGTTTGATTGGTCTTCCGCGTAAACCAAGCTACTCAGTCTCTTTTCTCCACCGAATTTTCCTACTGAGCTCTCCTCATACTATTATTCTTGACATCTCTGATTAGCATATAAATAGTCGCCTAGGCCATCTCTCCTTCGAATACCCTGGATCAGTTGGGGCTGGTCCCCGGCAGGTGGCGACCGAACAGGGACCTCAGGAGGCAATACTCAAAGAGCTGAGCAGACACGAACCACGCAATCAGCAGGCAATAAGCATGGAGCTCAGCAGTGACGAATCATGCTGCTCAACTGGCAATAATCAAGCACGTGACCAGGCAGGAATCACGCAGCTCAGCTGGCAATTGTCATGCAGATGAGCCGGCAGGAATCACGCAGCTCAGCAGGCCCTGATCACGTGACTCTGCAGGCACTGATCACGTGGCTGATCAAGTCCAGATCACGTGACTGAGCATGCACTGATCACGTGGCTATCATGCACTGATGACGTGACTGCGCATGCACTGATGACGTGGCTGATCAGGCACTGATCACATGGCTCATCATGCACTGATCACGTGTTTATCAGGCAATGATCAGTGACTGACAGGCGCTGATCATGGGACTGTGCACGCACTGATCACGTGGCTATCATGCACTGATCACGTGACTGCGCATGCACTGATGACGTGGCTGTTCGGGCACTGATCACGTGTTTATCAGGCAGTGATCAGTGACTGACAGGCGCTGATCAGGGGACTGTGCACGCACTGATCAGGTGGCTGATCAGGAACTGACCACCTGACTGCGCATGCAGTGATCACGTGGCTGGTCGTTCACTGATCACGTGTTTATCATACGGTGATCACGTGACTGAGAGGCGCTGATCACGTGACTGTGCCGTCAGTGATCACGTGGCTGAGCAGGCACTGATATCGTGACTGAGCATGCACTGATCATGTGCCGGGAGCCGGGGAGGCATTCCACTCTGGACAAAGGTCATGAGGAAGGAGGCTCGGCATACGCAAATGCGGGATCGAGCCTCAGGAGTCCACCCGGATATTCTCGAGCATCTCCCCCCAAAAAAACCGGAGTCTGCCTACTGTATTGCTTTGTGCTCTCACCTCTGATTTCACTGGGGGCTGTCCCCCACCACCATCTCGCTCTCTCTGTCAAAGAGTTAACTTACAGCTCCAATTCATAAAGTTCCTTGTCATTCTTCCCTTTAACTTCCAGCTGAGTCTCCATCTGGAGCGCGGAACCCACCACGCTTACTAATTATGCCTGGGCTGCTAAGACCCACTCGAGAAGGTGTCTAGGGTGAGGCACCTTTCGCTATTCGAGAGGGCGCCTGCGGCCTACGTAAGTGGTGCAAACTTCTTGTCTTGAAGTTTGATTGGTCTTCCGCGTAAACCAAGCTACTCAGTCTCTTTTCTCCACCGAATTTTCCTACTGAGCTCTCCTCATACTATTATTCTTGACATCTCTGATTAGCATATAAATAGTCGCCTAGGCCATCTCTCCTTCGAATACCCTGGATCAGTTGGGGCTGGTCCCCGGCAGGTGGCGACCGAACAGGGACCTCAGGAGGCAATACTCAAAGAGCTGAGCAGACACGAACCACGCAATCAGCAGGCAATAAGCATGGAGCTCAGCAGTGACGAATCATGCTGCTCAACTGGCAATAATCAAGCACGTGACCAGGCAGGAATCACGCAGCTCAGCTGGCAATTGTCATGCAGATGAGCCGGCAGGAATCACGCAGCTCAGCAGGCCCTGATCACGTGACTCTGCAGGCACTGATCACGTGGCTGATCAAGTCCAGATCACGTGACTGAGCATGCACTGATCACGTGGCTATCATGCACTGATGACGTGACTGCGCATGCACTGATGACGTGGCTGATCAGGCACTGATCACATGGCTCATCATGCACTGATCACGTGTTTATCAGGCAATGATCAGTGACTGACAGGCGCTGATCATGGGACTGTGCACGCACTGATCACGTGGCTATCATGCACTGATCACGTGACTGCGCATGCACTGATGACGTGGCTGTTCGGGCACTGATCACGTGTTTATCAGGCAGTGATCAGTGACTGACAGGCGCTGAGCAGGGGACTGTGCACGCACTGATCAGGTGGCTGATCAGGAACTGACCACCTGACTGCGCATGCAGTGATCACGTGGCTGGTCGTTCACTGATCACGTGATTATCATACGGTGATCACGTGACTGTGCCGTCAGTGATCACGTGGCTGAGCAGGCACTGATATCGTGACTGAGCATGCACTGATCATGTGCCGGGAGCCGGGGAGGCCTTCCACTCTGGACAAAGGTCATGAGGAAGGAGGCTCGGCATACGCAAATGCGGGATCGAGCCTCAGGAGTCCACCCGGATATTCTCGAGCATCTCCCCCCAAAAAAACCGGAGTCTGCCTACTATATTGCTTTGTGCTCTCACCTCTGATTTCACTGGGGGCTGTCCCCCACCACCATCTCGCTCTCTCTGTCAAAGAGTTAACTTACAGCTCCAATTCATAAAGTTCCTTGTCATTCTTCCCTTTACCTTCCAGCTGAGTCTCCATGTGGAGCGCGGAACCCACCACGCTTACTAATTATGCCTGGGCTGCGAAGACCCACTCGAGAAGGTGTCTAGGGTGAGGCACCTTTCGCTATTCGAGAGGGCGCCTGCGGCCTACGTAAGTGGTGCAAACTTCTTGTCTTGAAGTTTGATTGGTCTTCCGCGTAAACCAAGCTACTCAGTCTCTTTTCTCCACCGAATTTTCCTACTGAGCTCTCCTCATACTATTATTCTTGACATCTCTGATTAGCATATAAGTAGTCGCCTAGGCCATCTCTCCTTCGAAAACCCTGGATCAGTTGGGGCTGGTCCCCGGCAGGTGGCGACCGAACAGGGACCTCAGGAGGCAATACTCAAAGAGCTGAGCAGACACGAACCACGCAATCAGCAGGCAATAAGCATGGAGCTCAGCAGTGACGAATCATGCTGCTCAACTGGCAATAATCAAGCACGTGACCAGGCAGGAATCACGCAGCTCAGCTGGCAATTGTCATGCAGATGAGCTGGCAGGAATCACGCAGCTCAGCAGGCCCTGATCACGTGACTCTGCAGGCACTGATCACGTGGCTGATCAAGTCCAGATCACGTGACTGAGCATGCACTGATCACGTGGCTATCATGCACTGATGACGTGACTGCGCATGCACTGATGACGTGGCTGATCAGGCACTGATCACATGGCTCATCATGCACTGATCACGTGTTTATCAGGCAATGATCAGTGACTGACAGGCGCTGATCATGGGACTGTGCACGCACTGATCACGTGGCTATCATGCACTGATCACGTGACTGCGCATGCACTGATGACGTGGCTGTTCGGGCACTGATCACGTGTTTATCAGGCAGTTATCAGTGACTGACAGGCGCTGAGCAGGGGACTGTGCACGCACTGATCAGGTGGCTGATCAGGAACTGACCACCTGACTGCGCATGCAGTGATCACGTGGCTGGTCGTTCACTGATCACGTGTTTATCATACGGTGATCACGTGACTGAGAGGCGCTGATCACGTGACTGTGCCGTCAGTGATCACGTGGCTGAGCAGGCACTGATATCGTGACTGAGCATGCACTGATCATGTGCCGGGAGCCGGGGAGGCATTCCACTCTGGACAAAGGTCATGAGGAAGGAGGCTCGGCATACGCAATTGCGGGATCGAGCCTCAGGAGTCCACCAGGATATTCTCGAGCATCTCCCCCCAAAAAACCGGAGTCTGCCTACTGTATTGCTTTGTGCTCTCACCTCTGATTTCACTGGGGGCTGTCCCCCACCACCATCTCGCTCTCTCTGTCAAAGAGTTAACTTACAGCTCCAATTCATAAAGTTCCTTGTCATTCTTCCCTTTACCTTCCAGCTGAGTCTCCATCTGGAGCGCGGAACCCACCACGCTTACTAATTATGCCTGGGCTGCGAAGACCCACTCGAGAAGGTGTCTAGGGTGAGGCACCTTTCGCTATTCGAGAGGGCGCCTGCGGCCTACGTAAGTGGTGCAAACTTCTTGTCTTGAAGTTTGATTGGTCTTCCGCGTAAACCAAGCTACTCAGTCTCTTTTCTCCACCGAATTTTCCTACTGAGCTCTCCTCATACTATTATTCTTGACATCTCTGATTAGCATATAAGTAGTCGCCTAGGCCATCTCTCCTTCGAAAACCCTGGATCAGTTGGGGCTGGTCCCCGGCAGGTGGCGACCGAACAGGGACCTCAGGAGGCAATACTCAAAGAGCTGAGCAGACACGAACCACGCAATCAGCAGGCAATAAGCATGGAGCTCAGCAGTGACGAATCATGCTGCTCAACTGGCAATAATCAAGCACGTGACCAGGCAGGAATCACGCAGCTCAGCTGGCAATTGTCATGCAGATGAGCTGGCAGGAATCACGCAGCTCAGCAGGCCCTGATCACGTGACTCTGCAGGCACTGATCACGTGGCGGATCAAGTACAGATCACGTGACTGAGCGGGCACTGATCACGTGGCTATCATGCACTGATGACGTGACTGCGCATGCACTGATGACGTGGCTGATCAGGCACTGATCACATGGCTCATCATGCACTGATCAAGTGTTTATCAGGCAATGATCAGTGACTGACAGGCGCTGATCATGGGACTGTGCACGCACTGATCACGTGGCTATCATGCACTGATCACGTGACTGCACATGCACTGATGACGTGGCTGTTCGGGCACTGATCACGTGTTTATCAGGCAGTGATCAGTGACTGACAGGCGCTGAGCAGGGGACTGTGCACGAACTGATCAGGTGGCTGATCAGGAACTGACCACCTGACTGCGCATGCAGTGATCACGTGGCTGGTCGTTCACTGATCACGTGTTTATCATACGGTGATCACGTGACTGAGAGGCGCTGATCAAGTGACTGTGCCGTCAGTGATCATGTGGCTGAGCAGGCACTGATATCGTGACTGAGCATGCACTGATCATGTGCCGGGAGCCGGGGAGGCCTTCCACTCTGGACAAAGGTCATGAGGAAGGAGGCTCGGCATACGCAAATGTGGGATCCAGCCTCAGGAGTCCACCCGGATATTCTCGAGCATCTCCCCCCAAAAAAACCGGAGTCTGCCTACTATATTGCTTTGTGCTCTCACCTCTGATTTCACTGGGGGCTGTCCCCCACCACCATCTCGCTCTCTCTGTCAAAGAGTTAACTTACAGCTCCAATTCATAAAGTTCCTTGTCATTCTTCCCTTTACCTTCCAGCTGAGTCTCCATCTGGAGCGCGGAACCCACCACGCTTACTAATTATGCCTGGGCTGCGAAGACCCACTCGAGAAGGTGTCTAGGGTGAGGCACCTTTCGCTATTCGAGAGGGCGCCTGCGGCCTACGTAAGTGGTGCAAACTTCTTGTCTTGAAGTTTGATTGGTCTTCCGCGTAAACCAAGCTACTCAGTCTCTTTTCTCCACCGAATTTTCCTACTGAGCTCTCCTCATACTATTATTCTTGACATCTCTGATTAGCATATAAGTAGTCGCCTAGGCCATCTCTCCTTCGAAAACCCTGGATCAGTTGGGGCTGGTCCCCGGCAGGTGGCGACCGAACAGGGACCTCAGGAGGCAATACTCAAAGAGCTGAGCAGACACGAACCACGCAAGCAGCAGGCAATAAGCATGGAGCTCAGCAGTGACGAATCATGCTGCTCAACTGGCAATAATCAAGCACGTGACCAGGCAGGAATCACGCAGCTCAGCTGGCAATTGTCATGCAGATGAGCTGGCAGGAATCACGCAGCTCAGCAGGCCCTGATCACGTGACTCTGCAGGCACTGATCACCTGGCTGATCAAGTCCAGATCACGTGACTGAGCATGCACTTATCACGTGGCTATCATGCACTGATGACATGACTGCGCATGCACTGATGACGTGGCTGATCAGGCACTGATCACATGGCTCATCATGCACTGATCACGTGTTTATCAGGCAATGATCAGTGACTGACAGGCGCTGATCATGGGACTGTGCACGCACTGATCACGTGGCTATCATGCACTGATCACGTGACTGCACATGCACTGATGACGTGGCTGTTCGGGCACTGATCACGTGTTTATCAGGCAGTGATCAGTGACTGACAGGCGCTGAGCAGGGGACTGTGCACGCACTGATCAGGTGGCTGATCAGGAACTGACCACCTGACTGCGCATGCAGTGATCACGTGGCTGGTCGTTCACTGATCACGTGTTTATCATACGGTGATCACGTGACTGAGAGGCGCTGATCAAGTGACTGTGCCGTCAGTGATCATGTGGCTGAGCAGGCACTGATATCGTGACTGAGCATGCACTGATCATGTGCCAGGAGCCGGGGAGGCCTTCCACTCTGGACAAAGGTCATGAGGAAGGAGGCTCGGCATACGCAAATGCGGGATCGAGCCTCAGGAGTCCACCCGGATATTCTCGAGCATCTCCCCCAAAAAAACCGGAGTCTGCCTACTATATTGCTTTGTGCTCTCACCTCTGATTTCACTGGGGGCTGTCCCCCACCACCATCTCGCTCTCTCTGTCAAAGAGTTAACTTACAGCTCCAATTCATAAAGTTCCTTGTCATTCTTCCCTTTACCTTCCAGCTGAGTCTCCATCTGGAGCGCGGAACCCACCACGCTTACTAATTATGCCTGGGCTGCGAAGACCCACTCGAGAAGGTGTCTAGGGTGAGGCACCTTTCGCTATTCGAGAGGGCGCCTGCGGCCTACGTAAGTGGTGCAAACTTCTTGTCTTGAAGTTTGATTGGTCTTCCGCGTAAACCAAGCTACTCAGTCTCTTTTCTCCACCGAATTTTCCTACTGAGCTCTCCTCATACTATTATTCTTGACATCTCTGATTAGCATATAAGTAGTCGCCTAGGCCATCTCTCCTTCGAAAACCCTGGATCAGTTGGGGCTGGTCCCCGGCAGGTGGCGACCGAACAGGGACCTCAGGAGGCAATACTCAAAGAGCTGAGCAGACACGAACCACGCAAGCAGCAGGCAATAAGCATGGAGCTCAGCAGTGACGAATCATGCTGCTCAACTGGCAATAATCAAGCACGTGACCAGGCAGGAATCACGCAGCTCAGCTGGCAATTGTCATGCAGATGAGCTGGCAGGAATCACGCAGCTCAGCAGGCCCTGATCACGTGACTCTGCAGGCACTGATCACGTGGCGGATCAAGTACAGATCACGTGACTGAGCGTGCACTTATCACGTGGCTATCATGCACTGATGACGTGACTGCGCATGCACTGATGACGTGGCTGATCAGGCACTGATCACATGGCTCATCATGCACTGATCAAGTGTTTATCAGGCAATGATCAGTGACTGACAGGCGCTGATCATGGGACTGTGCACGCACTGATCACGTGGCTATCATGCACTGATCACGTGACTGCGCATGCACTGATGACGTGGCTGTTCGGGCACTGATCACGTGTTTATCAGGCAGTGATCAGTGACTGACAGGCGCTGATCAGGGGACTGTGCACGCACTGATCAGGTGGCTGATCAGGAACTGACCACCTGACTGCGCATGCAGTGATCACGTGGCTGGTCGTTCACTGATCACGTGTTTATCATACGGTGATCACGTGACTGTGCCGTCAGTGATCACGTGGCTGAGCAGGCACTGATATCGTGACTGAGCATGCACTGATCATGTGCCGGGAGCCGGGGAAGCATTCCACTCTGGACAAAGGTCATGAGGAAGGAGGCTCGGCATACGCAATTGCGGGATCGAGCCTCAGGAATCCACCCGGATATTCTCGAGCATCTCCCCCCAAAAAAACCGGAGTCTGCCTACTGTATTGCTTTGTGCTCTCACCTCTGATTTCACTGGGGGCTGTCCCCCACCACCATCTCGCTCTCTCTGTCAAAGAGTTAACTTACAGCTCCAATTCATAAAGTTCCTTGTCATTCTTCCCTTTACCTTCCAGCTGAGTCTCCATCTGGAGCGCGGAACCCACCACGCTTACTAATTATGCCTGGGCTGCTAAGACCCACTCGAGAAGGTGTCTAGGGTGAGGCACCTTTCGCTATTCGAGAGGGCGCCTGCGGCCTACGTAAGTGGTGCAAACTTCTTGTCTTGAAGTTTGATTGGTCTTCTGCGTAAACCAAGCTCCTCAGTCTCTTTTCTCCACCGAATTTTCCTACTGAGCTCTCCTCATACTATTATTCTTGACATCTCTGATTAGCATATAAGTAGTCGCCTAGGCCATCTCTCCTTCGAATACCCTGGATCAGTTGGGGCTGGTCCCCGGCAGGTGGCGACCGAACAGGGACCTCAGGAGGCAATACTCAAAGAGCTGAGCAGACACGAACCACGCAATCAGCAGGCAATAAGCATGGAGCTCAGCAGTGACGAATCATGCTGCTCAACTGGCAATAATCAAGCACGTGACCAGGCAGGAATCACGCAGCTCAGCTGGCAATTGTCAAGCAGATGAGCCGACAGGAATCACGCAGCTCAGATGGCAATTGTCATGCAGATGAGCCGGCAGGAATCACGCAGCTCAGCAGGCCCTGATCACGTGACTCTGCAGGCACTGATCACGTGGCTGATCAAGTCCAGATCACGTGACTGAGCATGCACTGATCACGTGGCTATCATGCACTGATGACGTGACTGCGCATGCACTGATGACGTGGCTGATCGGGCACTGATCACATGGCTCATCATGCACTGATCACGTGTTTATCAGGCAATGATCAGTGACTGACAGGCGCTGATCATGGGACTGTGCACGCACTGATCACGTGGCTATCATGCACTGATCACGTGACTGCGCATGCACTGATGACGTGGCTGTTCGGGCACTGATCACGTGTTTATCAGGCAGTGATCAGTGACTGACAGGCGCTGAGCAGGGGACTGTGCACGCACTGATCAGGTGGCTGATCAGGAACTGACCACCTGACCGCGCATGCAGTGATCACGTGGCTGGTCGTTCACTGATCACGTGTTTATCATACGGTGATCACGTGACTGAGAGGCGCTGATCAAGTGACTGTGCCGTCAGTGATCACGTGGCTGAGCAGGCACTGATATCGTGACTGAGCATGCACTGATCATGTGCCGGGAGCCGGGGAGGCCTTCCACTCTGGACAAAGGTCATGAGGAAGGAGGCTCGGCATACGCAAATGCGGGATCGAGCCTCAGGAGTCCACCCGGATATTCTCGAGCATCTCCCCCCAAAAACCAGAGTCTGCCTACTATATTGCTTTGTGCTCTCACCTCTGATTTCACTGGGGGCTGTCCCCCACCACCATCTCGCTCTCTCTGTCAAAGAGTTAACTTACAGCTCCAATTCATAAAGTTCCTTGTCATTCTTCCCTTTACCTTCCAGCTGAGTCTCCATGTGGAGCGCGGAACCCACCACGCTTACTAATTATGCCTGGGCTGCGAAGACCCACTCGAGAAGGTGTCTAGGGTGAGGCACCTTTTGCTATTCGAGAGGGCGCCTGCGGCCTACGTAAGTGGTGCAAACTTCTTGTCTTGAAGTTTGATTGGTCTTCCGCGTAAACCAAGCTACTCAGTCTCTTTTCTCCACCGAATTTTCCTACTGAGCTCTCCTCATACTATTATTCTTGACATCTCTGATTAGCATATAAATAGTCGCCTAGGCCATCTCTCCTTCGAAAACCCTGGATCAGTTGGGGCTGGTCCCCGGCAGGTGGCGACCGAACAGGGACCTCAGGAGGCAATACTCAAAGAGCTGAGCAGACACGAACCACGCAATCAGCAGGCAATAAGCATGGAGCTCAGCAGTGACGAATCATGCTGCTCAACTGGCAATAATCAAGCACGTGACCAGGCAGGAATCACGCAGCTCAGCTGGCAATTGTCAAGCAGATGAGCCGACAGGAATCACGCAGCTCAGCTGGCAATTGTCATGCAGATGAGCCGGCAGGAATCACGCAGCTCAGCAGGCCCTGATCACGTGACTCTGCAGGCACTGATCACGTGGCTGATCAAGTCCAGATCACGTGACTGAGCATGCACTGATCACGTGGCTATCATGCACTGATGACGTGACTGCGCATGCACTGATGACGTGGCTGATCAGGCACTGATCACATGGCTCATCATGCACTGATCACGTGTTTATCAGGCAATGATCAGTGACTGACAGGCGCTGATCATGGGACTGTGCACGCACTGATCACGTGGCTATCATGCACTGATCACGTGACTGCGCATGCACTGATGACGTGGCTGATCAGGCACTGATCACGTGGATCATGCACTGATCACGGCTGCACTGATCACGTGACTGATCATGCACTGATCACGTGGCATGCACTGATCACGTGGCTATCATGCACTGATCACATCATGCACTGATCACGTGACATGCACTGATGACGTGGCTGTTCGGCACTGATCACGTGTTTATCAGGCAGTGATCAGTGACTGACAGGCGCTGACTGTGCACGCACTGATCAGGTGGCTGATCAGGAACTGACCAACTGACTGCGCATGCAGTGATCACGTGGCTGGTCGTTCACTGATCACGTGTTTATCATACGGTGATCACGTGACTGAGAGGCGCTGATCACGTGACTGTGCCGTCAGTGATCACGTGGCTGAGCAGGCACTGATATCGTGACTGAGCATGCACTGATCATGTGCCGGGAGCCGGGGAGGCATTCCACTCTGGACAAAGGTCATGAGGAAGGAGGCTCGGCATACGCAATTGCGGGATCGAGCCTCAGGAGTCCACCCGGATATTCTCGAGCATCTCCCCCCAAAAAAACCGGAGTCTGCCTACTGTATTGCTTTGTGCTCTCACCTCTGATTTCACTGGGGGCTGTCCCCCACCACCATCTCGCTCTCTCTGTCAAAGAGTTAACTTACAGCTCCAATTCATAAAGTTCCTTGTCATTCTTCCCTTTACCTTCCAGCTGAGTCTCCATCTGGAGCGCGGAACCCACCACGCTTACTAATTATGCCTGGGCTGCTAAGACCCACTCGAGAAGGTGTCTAGGGTGAGGCACCTTTCGCTATTCGAGAGGGCGCCTGCGGCCTACGTAAGTGGTGCAAACTTCTTGTCTTGAAGTTTGATTGGTCTTCCGCGTAAACCAAGCTACTCAGTCTCTTTTCTCCACCGAATTTTCCTACTGAGCTCTCCTCATAGTATTATTCTTGACATCTCTGATTAGCATATAAGTAGTCGCCTAGGCCATCTCTCCTTCGAATACCCTGGATCAGTTGGGGCTGGTCCCCGGTAGATGGCGACCGAACAGGGACCTCAGGAGGCAATACTCAAAGAGCTGAGCAGACACGAACCACGCAATCAGCAGGCAATAAGCATGGAGCTCAGCAGTGACGAATCATGCTGCTCAACTGGCAATAATCAAGCACGTGACCAGGCAGGAATCACGCAGCTCAGCTGGCAATTGTCAAGCAGATGAGCCGACAGGAATCACGCAGCTCAGCTGGCAATTGTCATGCAGATGAGCCGGCAGGAATCACGCAGCTCAGCAGGCCCTGATCACGTGACTCTGCAGGCACTGATCACGTGGCTGATCAAGTCCAGATCACGTGACTGAGCATGCACTGATCACGTGGCTATCATGCACTGATGACGTGACTGCGCATGCACTGATGACGTGGCTGATCAGGCACTGATCACATGGCTCATCATGCAGTGATCACGTGTTTATCAGGCAATGATCAGTGACTGACAGGCGCTGATCATGGGACTGTGCACGCACTGATCACGTGGCTATCATGCACTGATCACGTGACTGCGCATGCACTGATGACGTGGCTGTTCGGGCACTGATCACGTGTTTATCAGGCAGTGATCAGTGACTGACAGGCGCTGAGCAGGGGACTGTGCACGCACTGATCAGGTGGCTGATCAGGAACTGACCACCTGACTGCGCATGCAGTGATCACGTGGCTGGTCGTTCACTGATCACGTGTTTATCATACGGTGATCACGTGACTGAGAGGCGCTGATCAAGTGACTGTGCCGTCAGTGATCACGTGGCTGAGCAGGCACTGATATCGTGACTGAGCATGCACTGATCATGTGCCGGGAGCCGGGGAGGCCTTCCACTCTGGACAAAGGTCATGAGGAAGGAGGCTCGGCATACGCAAATGCGGGATCGAGCCTCAGGAGTCCACCCGGATATTCTCGAGCATCTCCCCCCAAAAAAAACCGGAGTCTGCCTACTATATTGCTTTGTGCTCTCACCTCTGATTTCACTGGGGGCTGTCCCCCACCACCATCTCGCTCTCTCTGTCAAAGAGTTAACTTACAGCTCCAATTCATAAAGTTCCTTGTCATTCTTCCCTTTACCTTCCAGCTGAGTCTCCATGTGGAGCGCGGAACCCACCACGCTTACTAATTATGCCTGGGCTGCGAAGACCCACTCGAGAAGGTGTCTAGGGTGAGGCACCTTTCGCTATTCGAGAGGGCGCCTGCGGCCTACGTAAGTGGTGCAAACTTCTTGTCTTGAAGTTTGATTGGTCTTCCGCGTAAACCAAGCTACTCAGTCTCTTTTCTCCACCGAATTTTCCTACTGAGCTCTCCTCATACTATTATACTTGACATCTCTGATTAGCATATAAGTAGTCGCCTAGGCCATCTCTCCTTCGAAAACCCTGGATCAGTTGGGGCTGGTCCCCGGCAGGTGGCGACCGAACAGGGACCTCAGGAGTCAATACTCAAAGAGCTGAGCAGACACGAACCACGCAATCAGCAGGCAATAAGCATGGAGCTCAGCAGTGACGAATCATGCTGCTCAACTGGCAATAATCAAGCACGTGACCAGGCAGGAATCACGCAGCTCAGCTGGCAATTGTCATGCAGATGAGCTGGCAGGAATCACGCAGCTCAGCAGGCCCTGATCACGTGACTCTGCAGGCACTGATCACGTGGCGGATCAAGTACAGATCACGTGACTGAGCATGCACTTATCACGTGGCTATCATGCACTGATGACGTGACTGCGCATGCACTGATGACGTGGCTGATCAGGCACTGATCACATGGCTCATCATGCACTGATCAAGTGTTTATCAGGCAATGATCAGTGACTGACAGGCGCTGATCATGGGACTGTGCACCCACTGATCACGTGGCTATCATGCACTGATCACGTGACTGGGCATGCACTGATGACGTGGCTGTTCGGGCACTGATCACGTGTTTATCAGGCAGTGATCAGTGACTGACAGGCGCTGAGCAGGGGACTGTGCACGCACTGATCAGGTGGCTGATCAGGAACTGACCACCTGACTGCGCATGCAGTGATCACGTGGCTGGTGGTTCACTGATCACGTGTTTTTCATACGGTGATCACGTGACTGTGCTGTCAGTGATCACGTGGCTGAGCAGGCACTGATATCTTGACTGAGCATGCACTGATCATGTGCCGGGAGCCGGGGAGGCCTTCCACTCTGGACAAAGGTCATGAGGAAGGAGGCTCGGCATACGCAATTGCGGGATCGAGCCTCAGGAATCCACCCGGATATTCTCGAGCATCTCCCCCCAAAAAACCGGAGTCTGCCTACTGTATTGCTTTGTGCTCTCTCCTCTGATTTCACTGGGGGCTGTCCCCCACCACCATCTCGCTCTCTCTGTCAAAGAGTTAACTTACAGCTCCAATTCATAAAGTTCCTTGTCATTCTTCCCTTTACCTTCCAGCTGAGTCTCCATCTGGAGCGCAGAACCCACCACGCTTACTAATTATGCCTGGGCTGCTAAGACCCACTCGAGAAGGTGTCTAGGGTGAGGCACCTTTCGCTATTCGAGAGGGCGCCTGCGGCCTACGTAAGTGGTGCAAACTTCTTGTCTTGAAGTTTGATTGGTCTTCCGCGTAAACCAAACTACTCAGTCTCTTTTCTCCACCGAATTTTCCTACTGAGCTCTCCTCATACTATTATTCTTGACATCTCTGATTAGCATATAAATAGTCGCCTAGGCCATCTCTCCTTCGAATACCCTGGATCAGTTGGGGCTGGTCCCCGGCAGGTGGCGACCGAACAGGGACCTCAGGAGGCAATACTCAAAGAGCTCAGCAGACACGAACCACGCAATCAGCAGGCAATAAGCATGGAGCTCAGCAGTGACGAATCATGCTGCTCAACTGGCAATAATCAAGCACGTGACCAGGCAGGAATCACGCAGCTCAGCTGGCAATTGTCAAGCAGATGAGCCGACAGGAATCACGCAGCTCAGATGGCAATTGTCATGCAGATGAGCCGGCAGGAATCACGCAGCTCAGCAGGCCCTGATCACGTGACTCTGCAGGCACTGATCACGTGGCTGATTAAGTCCAGATCACGTGACTGAGCATGCACTGATCACGTGACTACGCATGCACTGATGACGTGGCTGATCGGGCACTGATCACATGGCTCATCATGCACTGATCACGTGTTTCTCAGGCAATGATCAGTGACTGACAGGCGCTGATCATGGGACTGTGCACGCACTGATCACGTGGCTATCATGCACTGATCACGTGACTGCGCATGCACTGATGACGTGGCTGTTCGGGCACTGATCACGTGTTTATCAGGCAGTGATCAGTGACTGACAGGCGCTGATCAGGGGACTGTGCACGCACTGATCAGGTGGCTGATCAGGAACTGACCAACTGACCGCGCATGCAGTGATCACGTGGCTGGTCGTTCACTGATCACGTGTTTATCATACGGTGATCACGTGACTGAGAGGCGCTGATCACGTGACTGTGCCGTCAGTGATCACGTGGCTGAGCAGGCACTGATATCGTGACTGAGCATGCACTGATCATGTGCCGGGAGCCGGGGAGGCATTCCACTCTGGACAAAGGTCATGAGGAAGGAGGCTCGGCATACGCAATTGCGGGATCGAGCCTCAGGAGTCCACCCGGATATTCTCGAGCATCTCCCCCCAAAAAACCGGAGTCTGCCTACTGTATTGCTTTGTGCTCTCACCTCTGATTTCACTGGGGGCTGTCCCCCACCACCATCTCGCTCTCTCTGTCAAAGAGTTAACTTACAGCTCCAATTCATAAAGTTCCTTGTCATTCTTCCCTTTACCTTCCAGCTGAGTCTCCATCTGGAGCGCGGAACCCACCACGCTTACTAATTATGCCTGGGCTGCGAAGACCCACTCGAGAAGGTGTCTAGGGTGAGGCACCTTTCGCTATTCGAGAGGGCGCCTGCGGCCTACGTAAGTGGTGCAAACTTCTTGTCTTGAAGTTTGATTGGTCTTCCGCGTAAACCAAGCTACTCAGTCTCTTTTCTCCACCGAATTTTCCTACTGAGCTCTCCTCATACTATTATTCTTGACATCTCTGATTAGCATATAAAGAGTCGCATAGGCCATCTCTCCTTCGAATACCCTGGATCAGTTGGGGCTGGTCCCCGGCAGGTGGCGACCGAACAGGCACCTCAGGAGGCAATACTCAAAGAGCTGAGCAGACACGAACCACGCAATCAGCAGGCAATAAGCATGGAGCTCAGCAGTGACGAATCATGCTGCTCAACTGGCAATAATCAAGCACGTGACCAGGCAGGAATCACGCAGCTCAGCTGGCAATTGTCAAGCAGATGAGCCGACAGGAATCACGCAGCTCAGATGGCAATTGTCATGCAGATGAGCCGGCAGGAATCACGCAGCTCAGCAGGCCCTGATCACGTGACTCTGCAGGCACTGATCACGTGGCTGATCAAGTCCAGATCACGTGACTGAGCATGCACTGATCACGTGGCTATCATGCACTGATGACGTGACTGCGCATGCACTGATGATGTGGCTGATCGGGCACTGATCACATGGCTCATCATGCACTGATCACGTGTTTATCAAGCAATGATCAGTGACTGACAGGCGCTGATCATGGGACTGTGCACGCACTGATCACGTGGCTATCATGCACTGATCACGTGACTGCGCATGCACTGATGACGTGGCTGTTCGGGCACTGATCACGTGTTTATCAGGCAGTGATCAGTGACTGACAGGCGCTGAGCAGGGGACTGTGCACGCACTGATCAGGTGGCTGATCAGGAACTGACCACCTGACCGCGCATGCAGTGATCACGTGTCTGGTCGTTCACTGATCACGTGTTTATCATACGGTGATCACGTGACTGAGAGGCGCTGATCAAGTGACTGTGCCGTCAGTGATCACGTGGCTGAGCAGGCACTGATATCGTGACTGAGCATGCATTGATCATGTGCCGGGAGCCGGGGAGGCATTCCACTCTGGACAAAGGTCATGAGGAAGGAGGCTCGGCATATGCAAATGCGGGATCGAGCCTCAGGAGTCCACCCGGATATTCTCGAGCATCTCCCCCAAAAAAACCGGAGTCTGCGTACTGTATTGCTTTGTGCTCTCTCCTCTGATTTCACTGGGGGCTGTCCCCCACCACCATCTCGCTCTCTCTGTCAAAGAGTTAACTTACAGCTCCAATTCATAAAGTTCCTTGTCATTCTTCCCTTTACCTTCCAGCTGAGTCTCCATCTGGATCGCAGAATCCACCACGCTTACTAATTATGCCTGGGCTGCTAAGACCCACTCGAGAAGGTGTCTAGGGTGAGGCACCTTTTGCTATTCGAGAGGGCGCCTGCGGCCTACGTAAGTGGTGCAAACTTCTTGTCTTGAAGTTTGATTGGTCTTCCGCGTAAACCAAAATACTCAGTCTCTTTTCTCCACCGAATTTTCCTACTGAGCTCTCCTCATACTATTATTCTTGACATCTCTGATTAGCATATAAATAGTCGCCTAGGCCATCTCTCCTTCGAATACCCTGGATCAGTTGGGGCTGGTCCCCGGCAGGTGGCGACCGAACAGGGACCTCAGGAGGCAATACTCAAAGAGCTCAGCAGACACGAACCACGCAATCAGCAGGCAATAAGCATGGAGCTCAGCAGTGACGAATCATGCTGCTCAACTGGCAATAATCAAGCACGTGACCAGGCAGGAATCACGCAGCTCAGCTGGCAATTGTCATGCAGATGAGCCGGCAGGAATCACGAAGCTCAGCAGGCCCTGATCACGTGACTCTGCAGGCACTGATCACGTGGCTGATCAAGTACAGATCACGTGACTGAGCATGCACTGATCACGTGGCTATCATGCACTGATGACATGACTGCGCATGCACTGATGACGTGGCTGATCAGGCACTGATCACATGGCTCATCATGCACTGATCACGTGTTTATCAGGCAATGATCAGTGACTGACAGGCGCTGATCATGGGACTGTGCACGCACTGATCACGTGGCTATCATGCACTGATCACGTGACTGCGCATGCACTGATGACGTGGCTGTTCGGGCACTGATCACGTGTTTATCAGGCAGTGATCAGTGACTGACAGGCGCTGATCAGGGGACTGTGCACGCACTGATCAGGTGGCTGATCAGGAACTGACCACCTGACTGCGCATGCAGTGATCACGTGGCTGGTCGTTCACTGATCACGTGTTTATCATACGGTGATCACGTGACTGTGCCGTCAGTGATCACGTGGCTGAGCAGGCACTGATATCGTGACTGAGCATGCACTGATCATGTGCCGGGAGCCGGGGAGGCATTCCACTCTGGACAAAGGTCATGAGGAAGGAGGCTCGGCATACGCAATTGCGGGATCGAGCCTCAGGAGTCCACCAGGATATTCTCGAGCATCTCCCCCAAAAACCGGAGTCTGCCTACTATATTGCTTTGTGCTCTCACCTCTGATTTCACTGGGGGCTGTCCCCCACCACCATCTCGCTCTCTCTGTCAAAGAGTTAACTTACAGCTCCAATTCATAAAGTTCCTTGTCATTCTTCCCTTTACCTTCCAGCTGAGTCTCCATGTGGAGCGCGGAACCCACCACGCTTACTAATTATGCCTGGGCTGCGAAGACCCACTCGAGAAGGTGTCTAGGGTGAGGCACCTTTCGCTATTCGAGAGGGCGCCTGCGGCCTACGTAAGTGGTGCAAACTTCTTGTCTTGAAGTTTGATTGGTCTTCCGCGTAAACCAAGCTACTCAGTCTCTTTTCTCCACCGAATTTTCCTACTGAGCTCTCCTCATACTATTATTCTTGACATCTCTGATTAGCATATAAGTAGTCGCCTAGGCCATCTCTCCTTCGAAAACCCTGGATCAGTTGGGGCTGGTCCCCGGCAGGTGGCGACCGAACAGGGACCTCAGGAGGCAATACTCAAAGAGCTGAGCAGACACGAACCACGCAATCAGCAGGCAATAAGCATGGAGCTCAGCAGTGACGAATCATGCTGCTCAACTGGCAATAATCAAGCACGTGACCAGGCAGGAATCACGCAGCTCAGCTGGCAATTGTCATGCAGATGAGCGGCAGGAATCACGCAGCTCAGCAGGCCCTGATCACGTGACTCTGCAGGCACTGATCACGTGGCTGATCAAGTCCAGATCACGTGACTGAGCATGCACTGATCACGTGGCTATCATGCACTGATGACGTGACTGCGCATGCACTGATGACGTGGCTGATCAGGCACTGATCACATGGCTCATCATGCAGTGATCACGTGTTTATCAGGCAATGATCAGTGACTGACAGGCGCTGATCATGGGACTGTGCACGCACTGATCACGTGGCTATCATGAACTGAACACGTGACTGCGCATGCACTGATGACGTGGCTGTTCGGGCACTGATCACGTGTTTATCAGGCAGTGATCAGTGACTGACAGGCGCTGAGCAGGGGACTGTGCACGCACTGATCAGGTGGCTGATCAGGAACTGACCACCTGACTGCGCATGCAGTGATCACGTGGCTGGTCGTTCACTGATCACGTGTTTATCATACGGTGATCACGTGACTGAGAGGCGCTGATCAAGTGACTGTGCCGTCAGTGATCACGTGGCTGAGCAGGCACTGATATCGTGACTGAGCATGCACTGATCATGTGCCGGGAGCCGGGGAGGCCTTCCACTCTGGACAAAGGTCATGAGGAAGGAGGCTCGGCATACGCAAATGCGGGATCGAGCCTCAGGTGTCCACCCGGATATTCTCGAGCATCTCCCCCCCAAAAATACCGGAGTCTGCCTACTGTATTGCTTTGTGCTCTCTCCTCTGATTTCACTGGGGGCTGTCCCCCACCACCATCTCACTCTCTCTGTCAAAGAGTTAACTTACAGCTCCAATTCATAAAGTTCCTTGTCATTCTTCCCTTTACCTTCCAGCTGTGTCTCCATCTGGATCGCAGAACCCACCACGCTTACTAATTATGCCTGCGCTGCTAAGACCCACTCGAGAAGGTGTCTAGGGTGAGGCACCTTTTGCTATTCGAGAGGGCGCCTGCGGCCTACGTAAGTGGTGCAAACTTCTTGTCTTGAAGTTTGATTGGTCTTCCGCGTAAACCAAACTACTCAGTCTCTTTTCTCCACCGAATTTTCCTACTGAGCTCTCCTCATACTATTATTCTTGACATCTCTGATTAGCATATAAATAGTCGCCTAGGCCATCTCTCCTTCGAATACCCTGGATCAGTTGGGGCTGGTCCCCGGCAGGTGGCGACCGAACAGGGACCTCAGGAGGCAATACTCAAAGAGCTGAGCAGACACGAACCACGAATTCAGCAGGCAATAAGCATGGAGCTCAGCAGTGACAAATCATGCTGCTCAACTGGCAATAACCAAGCACGTGACCAGGCAGGAATCACGCAGCTCAGCTGGCAATTGTCAAGCAGATGAGCCGACAGGAATCACGCAGCTCAGATGGCAATTGTCATGCAGATGAGCCGGCAGGAATCACGCAGCTCAGCAGGCCCTGATCACGTGACTCTGCAGGCACTGATCACGTGGCTGATCAAGTCCAGATCACGTGACTGAGCATGCACTGATCACGTGGCTATCATGCACTGATGACGTGACTGTGCATGCACTGATGACGTGGCTGATCGGGCACTGATCACATGGCTCATCATGCACTGATCACGTGTTTATCAGGCAATGATCAGTGACTGACAGGCGCTGATCATGGGACTGTGCACGCACTGATCACGTGGCTATCATGCACTGATCACGTGACTGCGCATGCACTGATGACGTGGCTGTTCGGGCACTGATGACGTGTTTATCAGGCAGTGATCAGTGACTGACAGGCGCTGATCAGGGGACTGTGCACGCACTGATCAGGTGGCTGATCAGGAACTGACCAACTGACCACGCATGCAGTGATCACGTGGCTGGTCGTTCACTGATCACCTGTTTATCATACGGTGATCACGTGACTGAGAGGCGCTGATCACGTGACTGTGCCGTCAGTGATCACGTGGCTGAGCAGCCACTGATATCGTGACTGAGCATGCACTGATCATGTGCCGGGAGCCGGGGAGGCATTCCACTCTGGACAAAGGTCATGAGGAAGGAGGCTCGGCATACGCAAATGCGGGATCGAGCCTCAGGAGTCCACCCGGATATTCTCGAGCATCTCCCCCTAGAAAAACTGGAGTCTGCCTACTGTATTGCTTTGTGCTCTCACCTCTGATTTCACTGGGGGCTGTCCCCCACCACCATCTCGCTCTCTCTGTCAAAGAGTTAACTTACAGCTCCAATTCATAAAGTTCCTTGTCATTCTTCCCTTTAACTTCCAGCTGAGTCTCCATCTGGAGCGCGGAACCCACCACGCTTACTAATTATGCCTGGGCTGCTAAGACTCACTCGAGAAGGTGTCTAGGGTGAGGCACCTTTCGCTATTCGAGAGGGCGCCTGCGGCCTACGTAAGTGGTGCAAATTCTTGTCTTGAAGTTTGATTGGTCTTCCGCGTAAACCAAGCTACTCAGTCTCTTTTCTCCACCGAATTTTCCTACTGAGCTCTCCTCATACTATTATTCTTGACATCTCTGATTAGCATATAAATAGTCGCCTAGGCCATCTCTCCTTCGAATACCCTGGATCAGTTGGGGCTGGTCCCCGGCAGGTGGCGACCGAACAGGGACCTCAGGAGGCAATACTCAAAGAGCTGAGCAGACACGAACCACACAATCAGCATGCAATAAGCATGGAGCTCAGCAGTGACGAATCATGCTGCTCAACTGGCAAAAATCAAGCACGTGACCAGGCAGGAATCACGCAGCTCAGCTGGCAATTGTCAAGCAGATGAGCCGACAGGAATCACGCAGCTCAGATGGCAATTGTCATGCAGATGAGCCGGCAAGAATCACGCAGCTCAGCAGGCCCTGATCACGTGACTCTGCAGGCACTGATCACGTGGCTGATCAAGTCCAGATCACGTGACTGAGCATGCACTGATCACGTGGCTATCATGCACTGATGACGTGACTGTGCATGCACTGATGACGTGGCTGATCGGGCACTGATCACATGGCTCATCATGCACTGATCACGTGTTTATCAGGCAATGATCAGTGACTGACAGGCGCTGATCATGGGACTGTGCACGCACTGATCACGTGGCTATCATGCACTGATGACGTGACTGCGCGTGCACTGATGACGTGGCTGTTCGGGCACTGATGACGTGTTTATCAGGCAGTGATCAGTGACTGACAGGCGCTGATCAGGGGACTGTGCACGCACTGATCAGGTGGCTGATCAGGAACTGACCAACTGACCACGCATGCAGTGATCACGTGGCTGGTCGTTCACTGATCACGTGTTTATCATACGGTGATCACGTGACTGAGAGGCGCTGATCACGTGACTGTGCCGTCAGTGATCACGTGGCTGAGCAGCCACTGATATCGTGACTGAGCATGCACTGATCATGTGCCGGGAGCCGGGGAGGCATTCCACTCTGGACAAAGGTCATGAGGAAGGAGACTCGGCATACGCAAATGCGGGATCGAGCCTCAGGAGTCCACCCGGATATTCTCGAGCATCTCCCCCCTAGAAAAACTGGAGTCTGCCTACTGTATTGCTTTGTGCTCTCACCTCTGATTTCACTGGGGGCTGTCCCCCACCACCATCTCGCTCTCTCTGTCAAAGAGTTAACTTACAGCTCCAATTCATAAAGTTCCTTGTCATTCTTCCCTTTAACTTCCAGCTGAGTCTCCATCTGGAGCGCGGAACCCACCACGCTTACTAATTATGCCTGGGCTGCTAAGACCCACTCGAGAAGGTGTCTAGGGTGAGGCACCTTTCGCTATTCGAGAGGGCGCCTGCGGCCTACGTAAGTGGTGCAAACTTCTTGTCTTGAAGTTTGATTGGTCTTCCGCGTAAACCAAGCTACTCAGTCTCTTTTCTCCACCGAATTTTCCTACTGAGCTCTCCTCATACTATTATTCTTGACATCTCTGATTAGCATATAAAGAGTCGCCTAGGCCATCTCTCCTTCGAATACCCTGGATCAGTTGGGGCTGGTCCCCGGCAGGTGGCGACCGAACAGGCACCTCAGGAGGCAATACTCAAAGAGCTGAGCAGACACGAACCACGCAATCAGCAGGCAATAAGCATGGAGCTCAGCAGTGACGAATCATGCTGCTCAACTGGCAATAATCAAGCACGTGACCAGGCAGGAATCACGCAGCTCAGCTGGCAATTGTCATGCAGATGAGCTGGCAGGAATCACGCAGCTCAGCAGGCCCTGATCACGTGACTCTGCAGGCACTGATCACGTGGCGGATCAAGTACAGATCACGTGACTGAGCGTGCACTTATCACGTGGCTATCATGCACTGATGACGTGACTGCGCATGCACTGATGACGTGGCTGATCAGGCACTGATCACATGGCTCATCATGCACTGATCAAGTGTTTATCAGGCAATGATCAGTGACTGACAGGCGCTGATCATGGGACTGTGCACGCACTGATCACGTGGCTATCATGCACTGATCACGTGACTGCGCATGCACTGATGACGTGGCTGTTCGGGCACTGATCACGTGTTTATCAGGCAGTGATCAGTGACTGACAGGCGCTGAGCAGGGGACTGTGCACGAACTGATCAGGTGGCTGATCAGGAACTGACCACCTGACTGCGCATGCAGTGATCACGTGGCTGGTCGTTCACTGATCACGTGTTTATCATACGGTGATCACGTGACTGTGCCGTCAGTGATCACGTGGCTGAGCAGGCACTGATATCGTGACTGAGCATGCAGTGATCATGTGCCGGGAGCCGGGGAGGCATTCCACTCTGGACAAAGGTCATGAGGAAGGAGGCTCGGCATACGCAATTGCGGGATCGAGCCTCAGGAATCCACCCGGATATTCTCGAGCATCTCCCCCCCAAAAAAACCGGAGTCTGCCTACTGTATTGCTTTGTGCTCTCACCTCTGATTTCACTGGGGGCTGTCCCCCACCACCATCTCGCTCTCTCTGTCAAAGAGTTAACTTACAGCTCCAATTCATAAAGTTCCTTGTCATTCTTCCCTTTAACTTCCAGCTGAGTCTCCATCTGGAGCACGGAACACACCACGCTTACTAATTATGCCTGGGCTCCTAAGACCCTCTCGAGAAGGTGTCTAGGGTGAGGCACCTTTCGCTATTCGAGAGGGCGCCTTCGGCCTACGTAAGTGGTGCAAACTTCTTGTCTTGAAGTTTGATTGGTCTTCCGCGTAAACCAAGCTACTCAGTCTCTTTTCTCCACCGAATTTTCCTACTGAGCTCTCCTCATACTATTATTCTTGACATCTCTGATTAGCATATAAAGAGTCGCCTAGGCCATCTCTCCTTCGAATACCCTGGATCAGTTGGGGCTGGTCCCCGGCAGGTGGCGACCGAACAGGCACCTCAGGAGGCAATACTCAAAGAGCTGAGCAGACACGAACCACGCAATCAGCAGGCAATAAGCATGGAGCTCAGCAGTGACGAATCATGCTGCTCAACTGGCAATAATCAAGCACGTGACCAGGCAGGAATCACGCAGCTCAGCTGGCAATTGTCAAGCAGATGAGCCGACAGGAATCACGCAGCTCAGATGGCAATTGTCATGCAGAAGAGCCGGCAGGAATCACGTAGCTCAGCAGGCCCTGATCACGTGTCTCTGCAGGCACTGATCACGTGGCTGATCAAGTCCAGATCACGTGACTGAGCATGCACAGATCACGTGGCTATCATGCACTGATGACGTGACTGCGCACGCACTGATGACGTGGCTGATCAGGCACTGATCACATGGCTCATCATGCACTGATCACGTGTTTATCAGGCAATGATCAGTGACTGACAGGCGCTGATCATGGGACTGTGCACGCACTGATCACGTGGCTATCATGCACTGATCACGTGACTGCGCATGCTCTGATGACGTGGCTGATCAGGCACTGATCACGGGGCTCATCATGCACTGATCACGTGGCTGATCACACATGTATCACGTGACTGATCATGCACTGATCACGTGGTTCTCATGCACTGATCACGTGGCTATCATGCACTGATCACGTGGATATCATGCACTGATCACGTGGCAATCATGCACTGATCACGTGGCTGATCACGCAATTATCACGTAATTGATCTTGCACTGATCACATGGCTCATCACGCACTGATCCGGTGGCTGATCACACACGTATCACGTGACTGATCATGTACAGATCACGTGAATAATCATGAAGTGATCACGTGCCAATCCTTCACTGATCACGTGGATATCATGCACTGATCACGTGGCTGATCACACACGTACCACGTGACTGATCATGCACTGCTCACGTGGCTATCATGCACTGATCACGTGGCTGATCATGCACTGATCACGTATCTATCTTGCACTGATCACTTGGCTGATCATACACTCATCACGGGACTGATCGTGCACTGATCACGGCGCTATCATGCATTGTCTACATGACTCCACATGCACTGATCACGTGACTGATCATGCACTGATCACGTGGCTATCATGCACTGCTCACGCGGCTGGTCATGCAATGATCACGTAGCTACCATGTACTGTCACGTGAGTGATCATGCACTGATCACGTAATTGATCATGCACTGATCAGTTGACTTATCATGCACTGTTCACGTGATTGATCATGCACTTATCACGTGACTGATCATGCACTGATCTCGTGGCTATCATGCACGGCTCATGTGGCTGATCATGCAATGATCACCTAGCTACCATATACTGGTCATGTGACTGATCATGCACTGATCACGTAATTGATCATGCACTGATCATGTGGCTGATCATGCACTGATCACGTGGCTGATCATCCACTGATCACGTGACTGATCATGTACTGATTACGTGACTGATCATGCACTGATCACGTGGCTATCATGCACTGATCACTTGGCTGGTCATACACTGATCACGTGCCTGGTCATGCACAGATTACATGACTGATCATGCACTGATCACGTGGCTATCATGCACTACTCCCGTGGCTGATCATGCAATGATCATGTAGCTACCATGTACCGGTCAGGTGACTAATCATACACCGATCAGGTGACGGATCATGCACTGATAACGTGGCTGATCATACATTGATCACCTGCCTGGTCATGCACAGATCACGTGACAAATCATGAATTGATCACATAGCTATCATGAACTGATCACCTGGCTGATCATGCACTGATCAAGTGGCTGATCATACACTGTTTACGTGTCTGACCATGCACTGATCACGTGGCTGATCAGACACTGCTCAGGTAACTGATCATGCACTGATCACGTGGCTGAACATGCACTGTTCACGTGGCTGATCACACACCTGTCACGTGACTATCATGCACTGATCACGTGGCTGTCATGCACTGATCACGTGGCTGATCAAACTCTGCTCACGTAACTGATCATGCACACATCACGTGGCTACCATGCACTGCTCACGTGGCTCGTCATGGAATGATCACGCAGCTACCATATACTGGTCACGTGACTGATCATGCACAGATCACGTAAATGATCATGCACTGTTCACGTGACTGATCATGTACCGATCACGTGACTGATCATGCACTGATCACTTGGCTATCATGCCCTGCTCACGTGGCTGATCATGCAACGATCACGTAGCAACCATGTACTGGTCACATGACTGATCAGGCACTGATCACGTGGCTCATCATGCACTGATCACGTGGCTGATCACACATGTATCACGTGACTGATCATGCACTGATCACGTGGCTCTCATGCACTGATCACGTAGCTATCATGCATTGATCACGTGGCTGATCATGCAATGATCACGTAGCTACAATGCACTGGTCACGTGACTGGTCATGGACTGATCAGGTAATTGATCATGCACTGATCACGTGGCTGATCATGCACAGATCATGGGACTGATCATGCACAGATCACGTGACTGATCATGCACTGATCACGTGGCTATCATGCACTGCTCACGTGGCATTTCATGCAATGATCACGCAGCTACCAGGTACTGGTCACATGACTGATCATGCACTGATCACATAATTGGTCATGCACTGATCACCTGGCTTATTATGCATTGATCATGTGACTGATCATGTGCTGATCATGTTTGGTGTCACACACTGATCATGTGCCTCTGGAGGCAATGAACATAGAGCTGAGTAGGCAGGAATCAGTCAGCAGGCTATAATCATGTAACTCACCTCTGAGAAATCATGCTGCTCAGGTGGCAATAATCAAGTAGATGAGCAGGCAGGAATTACGCAGCACAAGTGGCAATTGTCAAGGAGATGACAGGCAGGAATCGTGCAGCTCAGCTGCCAATTGTCAAGCAGAAGAGCAGACAGCAATCACGCAGCTCAGCAGGCCCTGATCACGTGACTGAGCATGCACTGTTCACATGGCTGATCACACACCTATCACGTGACTGATCATGCACTGATCATGTGACTGATCATGCACTGATCACGTAGCTATCTTGCATTGATCACTTGGCTGATCATACACTCATCACGGGACTGATCGTGCAGTGATCACCGCGCTATCATGCATTGACTACATGACTCACATGCACTGATCACGTGGATGATCATGCACTGATCACGTGACTGACCATGCACTGATCACTTGGATATCATGCACTGATCACGTGGCTGATCATACACTGTTCACGTGTCTGACCATGCACTGATCACGTGGCTGATCATACACTGCTCACGTAACTGATCATGCACTGATCACGTGGCTATCATGCACTGAATAGGTGGCTGAACATGCAGTGTTCACGTGGCTGATCAAACACCTGTCACATGACATATCATGCACTGATCACGTGGCACTCATGCACTGATCATGTGGCTGATCATACTCTGCTCATGTAACTCATCATGCACACATCACGTGGCTATCAGGCACTGCTCACGTGGTTCTTCATGGAATGATCACGAAGCTACCATATACTGGTTACGTGACTGATCATGCACAGATCACGTAAATGATCATGCACTGTTCATTTGACTGATAATGTACTGATCACGTGACTGATCATACACTCATCACAGGACTGATCGTGAACTGATCCCGGCGCTATCATGCATTGACTACATGACTCCACATGGACTGATTACGTGGATGATCATGCACTGATCACCTGACTGCCCATGCACTGATCACGTGGATCAACATACACTGATCATGTGACAGATCATGCAGTGATCAAGCGGCTATCATGCACTGCTCACGTGGCTGATCATGCAATGATCACGTAGCTACCATGTACTGGTCATGTGAGTGATCATGCACTGATCACGTAATTGATCATACACTGATCATGTGACTTATCATGCACTGTTCACGTGACTGATCATGCACTGATCACGTGACTGATCATGCACTGATCTCGTTGCTATCATGCACAGTTCACATGGCTGATCATGCAATGATCACGTAGCTACCATGTACTGGTCACGTGACTATCATGCACTGATCATGTAATTGATCATGCACTGATTACGTGGCTGATCATACACTGATCACCTGGCTGATCATGCAATGATCACGTAGCTACCATGTACTGGTCACGTGACTGATCATGCACTGATCACGTAATTGATCATGCACTGATCACGTGGCTGATCATGCACCCATAACGTGGCTATCATGCACTGCTCACGTGGCTGGTCATGCAATGATCACGTAGCTACCATATACTGGTCACGCGACTTATCATGCACAGATCATGTAAATGATCATGCACTGTTCCCGTGACTGATCATGCACTGATCACGTGGCTATCATGCTCTCCTCACGTGGGTGATCAGGCAATGATCATGTAGCAACCATGTACTGGTCACCTGAGTGATCATGCACTGATCATGTAATTGATCCAGCACTGATCATGTGGCTCATCATGCACTGATCACGTGACTGTTCTCGCACTGATCACTTGACTGATCATGCACTGATCACGTGGCTATAATGCCCTGATTACGTGGCTGATCATACACTTTTCACGTGCCTGGTCATGCACAGATCACGTGACTAATCATGAACTTATCACGTGGCTATAATGCACTGATCACGTGGCTGATCATACACTGTTCAAATTCCTGGTCATGCACAGATTACGTGACTAATCATGAACTTATCACGTGGCTATAATTCACTGATCACGTAAATATCATGCACTGATTACGTGCCTGTCAGGCACAGATCACGTGACTAATCATGAACTGATCACGTAGGTATCATGCACTGATCACGTGGCTGATCATACACTGTTCACGTGTCTGATCATGCACTGATCACGTGGCTGATCATACACTGCTCACGTAGCTGATCATGCACTGATCACGTGTCTATCATGCAGTTCCCACGTGGCTGATCCTGCAATGATCACGTAGCTTACATGTACTGGTCACGTGACTGATCATGCAATGGTAACGTAATTGATCATGCACTGATCACGTGACTGATCATATACTGATCACGTGATTGATCATGCACTGATCACGTGTCTATCATGCACTGCTTACGTGGCAGATCAAACAATGTTCACATAGCTACCATGTACTGGTCACATGACTGATCATGCATTGATCATGTAATTGATCATGAACTGATCAAGTGGCTGATCATACACTGATCACGTGACTGATCATGCACTGATCACGTGACTCATCATGCACTGATCTCGTGGCTATCATGCACTGATCACGTGGCTGATCATACAGTGATCACGTGACTGATCATGCACTGATCACGTGACTGATCATGCACTGATCACGTGGATATCATGCACTGATCACGTGTTGATCATGCACTGTTCACGTAACTGATCATGCACTGATCACGAGGATATCATGCACTGATCACGTGGCTGAACATGCACTGTTCACGTGGCTTATCACACACTGATCACGTGACTGATCATGCACTGATGACGTGGCTGGTCATGCACTGATCATGTGGCTGATCATGCACTGATCACTTGACTGATCATGCACTGATCACGTGACTTATCATGCACTGATCACGTGGCTATCATGCACTGATCACATGGCTGGTCATACACTGATCACGTGGCTGGTCATGCACAGATTACATGACTGATCATGCACTGATCACGTGACTGATCATGCACTGATCACGTGGCTATCATGCACTGATCACGTGGCTGATCATGCAATGATCATGTAGCTACCATGTACCGATCACGTGACTGATCATACACCCATCAGGTGACTGACCATGCACTGATCACGTGACTGATTATGCACTGATCACGTGGCTGAACATGGACTGATCACATGACTATCATGTAGTGATCACGTGATTTGATGGCTCTGATCATGTGACTGATCATGCGCTGATCATGTTTGCTATCATACACTGATCATGTGCCTCTGGAGGCAATAAACAAAGAGCTGAGTAGGCACGAATCAAACAGTCAGCAGGCAATAATCATGGAACTCAGGTGTGAGGAATCATGCTGCTCAGCTGGCAATAATCAAGCAGCTGAGCAGGCAGGAATTACGCAGCACAGCTGGCAATTGTCAAGCAGATGAGAGGCAGGAATCGTGCAGCTCAGCTGGCAATTGTCAAGCAGATGAGCAGACAGTAATCACGCAGCTCAGCAGGCCCTGACCACGTGACTGAGCACGCACTGTTCACGTGGCTGATCATACACTTATCACGTGATTGATCATGCACTGATCACTTGGATATCATACACTGATCACGTAGCTACCATGTACTGGTTACGTGACTGATCATGCACTGATCACGTGGCTGATCATGCACTGATCACGTGACTGATCATGCACTGATCACGTGGCTATCATGCACTGCTCACGTGGCTGATCATGCAATGATCACGCAGCTACCATGTACTGGTCACATGACTGATCATGCACTGATCACGTACTGACCATGCACTGATCACCTGGCTTATCATGCATTGATTATGTGATTCATCATGTGCTGATCATGTTTGATGTCATACACTGATCATGTGCCTCTGGAGGCAATGAACAAAAGCTGAGTAGGCAGGAATCAGTAGGCAATAATCATGGAACACAGCTCTGAGAAATCATGCTGCTCAACTGGCAATAATCAAGTAGATGAGCAGGCAGGAATTATGCAGCACAGATGGCAATTGTCAAGGAGATGACAGGTAGGAATCACGAAGCTCAGTAGGCCCTGACACGTGACTGAGCATGCACTGTTCACGTGGCTGATCACACACCTATCACGTGAATGATCATGCAATGATCAGGTGGCTCTCATGCACAGATCACGTGACTGATCATGCACTGATCACGTAATTGTATGCACTGCTCACGTGGCTATCATGCACTGATGACGTGACTGATCATGCACTGATCATGTGACTGATCATGCACTGATCACGTAGCTATCATGCACTGGTCACTTGGCTGATCATGCACTCCTCACGGGACTGATCATGCACTGATCGCGGCGCTATCATGCATTGACTACATGACTCCACATGCACTGATCACGTGCTGATCATGCACTGATCACGTGACTGATCATGCACTGATCACGTGACTGATCATGCACTGATCACGTGGCTATCATGCACTGATCACGTGGCTGATCATGCACTGATCATGTGCCTGGTCATGCACTGATCATGTGGCTGATCATGCACTGATCACGTGACTGATCATGCACTGATCACGTGACTATCATGCACTGAACACGTGGCTATCATGCACAGATCACGTGGCTGATCATGCAATGATCACGTAGCTACCATGTACTGGTCACGTGACTGATCATGCACTGATCAAGTGGCTGATCATGCACTGATCAAGTGACTGATCATGCACTGATCACGTGGCTGATCATGATTGATCACGTGGCTATCATGCACTGCTCACGTGGCTGATCATGCATGATCACGCAGCTACCATGTACTGGTCACATGACTGATCATGCACTGATCACATAATTGATCATGCACTAATCACCTGGCTTATCATGCATTGATTATGTGACTGATCATGCGCTGATCATGTTTGGTATCATACACTGATTATGTGCCTCTGGAGGCAATGAACATAGAGTTGAGTAGGCAGGAATCAGTCAGCAGGCAATAATCATGGAACTCCGCTCTGAGAAATCATGCTGCTCAGCTGGCAATAATCAAGCAGCTGAGCAGGCAGGAATTACACAGCACAGCTGGCAATTGTCAAGCAGATGACAGGCAGGAATCATGCACCTCAGCTGGCAATTGTCAAGCAGATGAGCAGACAGGAATCACGCAGCTCAGCAGGCCCTGATCACGTGACTGAGCATGCACTGTTCATCTGGCTGATCATACACTGATCACGTGATTGATCATGCACTGATCACTTGGATATCATGCACTGATCACGTGGCTGATCATACACTGATCACGTGTCTGACCATGCACTGATCACATGGCTGATCATACACTGCTCACGTAACTGATCATGCACTGATCACGTAATTGATCATGCACTGATCACGTGGCTGATCATGCAATCATCATGTAGCTACCATGTACTGATCCCGTGACTGACCATGCACTGCTCACGTGACTGATCATGCACTGATCACGTGGCTGATCATGCACTGATCACGTGGCTATCATGCACTGATCACGTGGCTGAACATGCACTGTGCACGTGGCTGATCACACACTGTCACGTGACATATCATGCACTGATCACGTGGCATCATGCACTGATCACGTGGCTGATCATACTCTGCTCATGTAACTCATCATGCACTCATCACTTGGCTATCATGCACTGCTCACGTGGTTCGTCATAGAATGATCACGAATCTACGATATACTGGTCACGTGACTGATCATGCACAGATCACGTGGCTATCATGCTCTGATCACGAGACTGATCATGCACTGATCACCTCTATATCATGCACTGATCACATGACTGCCCATGCACTGATCACGTGGATGATCATACACTAATCACGTGACAGATCATGCACTGATCACGTGGCTGATCATGCACTGATCACGTGGCTGATCATGCAATGATCACGTAGCTACCATGTACTGATCACGTGAGTGATCATGCACTGATCACGTGATTGATCATGCACTGAACACGTGACTGATCATGCACTGATCACGTGACTGATCATGCACTGATCACGTGGCTATCATGCACTGCTCACGTGGCTGATCATGCAGTGATCACGCAGCTACCATGTACTGGTCACATGACTGATCATACACTGATCACGTAATTGATCATTCACTAATCACCTGGCTTATCATGCATTCATCATGTGACTGATCATGTGCTGATCATGTTTGGTGTCACACTCTGATCATGTGCATCTGGAGGCAATGAACAAAGAGCTGAGTAGGCAGGAATCAGTCAGCAGGCTATAATCATGGAACTCACCTCTGAGAAATCATGCTGCTCAGCTGGCAATAATCAAGTAGCTGAGCAGGCAGGAATTATGGAGCACAGGTGGCAATTGTCAAAGATATGACAGGCAGGAATCGTGCAGCTCAGCTGGCAATTGTCAAGCAGATGAGCAGACAGTAATCACGCAGCTCATCACGCCCTGATCACGTGACTGAGCATGCACTGTTCACGTAGCTGATCACACACCTATCACGTGAATGATCATGCACTGATCACGTGGCTCTCAGGCACTGATCATGTAGCTGATCATACTCTGCTCACGTGACTGATCATGCACTGATCAAGTGGCTATCATGCACTGCTCACGTGGCTGATCATGGAATGATCACGTAGCTACCATATACTGGTCACGTGACTGATCATGCACTGATCACGTAACTGATCATGCACTGATCACGTGACTGATCATGTACTGATCACGTGACTGATCATGCACTGATCAGATGGCTATCATGCTTTGCTCGCGTGACTGATCATGCACTGATCACGTAATTGTATGCATTGCTCACGTGGCTATCATGCACTGATCACGTGGCTGAACATGCACTGTTCACGTGGCTGATCATACACTGATCACATGACATATCATGCACTGATAACGTGGCACTCATGCACTGATCACGTGGCTGATCATACTCTGCTCACGTGACTGATCATGCACACATCAAGTGGCTATCATGCACTGCTCACGTGGGTGGTCATGGAATGATCACGTAGCTACCATATACTGGTCACGTGACTGATCATGCACAGATCACGTAACTGATCATGCACTGATCACGTGACTGATCATGTACTGATCACGTGACTGATCATGCACTGATCAGATGGCTATCATGCTTTGCTCACGTGACTGATCATGCACTGTTCACGTGACTGATCATGCACTGATCACGTGGCTCATCATGCACTGATCACGTGGCTGATCACACATGTATCACGTGACTGATTATGCACTGATCACGTGGCTATCATGCACTGATCACGTGGCTATCATGCAGTGATCACGTGGCTGATCACGCAATTATCACGTAGCTACCATGTACTGGTCACATGACTGATCATGCACTGATCACGTGATTGATCCTGCACTGAACACATGGCTCATCACGCATTGATCACGTGGCTGATCACACACTGATCACGTGACTGATCATGTACAGATCACGTGAATAGTCATGAAGTGATCACGTGGCTATCCTTCACTGATCACGTGGATATCATGCACTGATCACGTGGCTGATCACACACGTATCACGTGAATGATCATGCACTGATCACGTGGCTATCATGCACTGATCACGTGGCTATCATGCACTGATCATGTGGCTGATCATGCAATGATCACGTGACTGATCATGCACTGATCACGTGGCTATCATGCACTGATCACGTGGCTGATCATGCAATGATCACGTAGCTACCATGTACTGGTCACGTGACTGATCATGCACTGATCACGTAACTGATCATGCACTGATCACGTGGCTATCATGCACTTATCACTTGTCTGATCATGCACTGATCACGTGACTGGTCATGCACTGATCACGTGGCTGATCATGCACTGATCACGTGACTGATCATGCACTGATCTCGTGTCTGATCATGCACTGATCACGTGGCTATCATGCACTGCTCACGTGGCTGATCATGCATGATCACGCAGCTACCATGTACTGGTCACGTGACTGATCATGCACTGATCACGTGACTGATCATGCACTGATCACGTGGCTATCATGCACTGCTCACGTGGCTGATCATGCAATGATCACGTAGCTACCATGTACTGGTCACGTGAATGATCATACACTCATCAGGTGACTGATCATGCACTGATCACGTGGCTGATCATGCACTGATCACGTGACTGATCATGCACTGATCACGTGGCTATCATGCTCTCCTCACGTGGGTGATCAGGCAATGATCATGTAGCAACCATGTACTGGTCACCTGACTGATCATGCACTGATCATGTAATTGATCCAGCACTGATCATGTGGCTCATCATGCACTGATCACGTGACTGTTCTCGCACTGATCACTTGACTGATCATGCACTGATCACGTGGCTATCATGCCCTGATTACGTGGCTGATCATACACTTATCACGTGACTGGTCATGCACAGATCACGTGACTAATCATGAACTGATCACGTGGCTATCATGCACTGATCACGTGGCTGATCATACACTGTTCAAATTCCTGGTCAGGCACAGATTACGTGAATAATCATGAACTTATCACGTGGCTATAATTCACTGATCACGTGAATATCATGCACTGATTACGTGCCTGTCAGGCACAGATCACGTGACTAATCATGAACTGATCACGTGGTATCATGCACTGATCACGTGGCTGATCATACACTGTTCACGTGTCTGATCATGCACTGATCACGTGGCTGATCATACACTGATCACGTGCTGATCATGCACTGATCACGTGTCTATCATGCACTGCTCACGTGGCTGATCATGCAATGATCACGTAGCTGACATGTACTGGTCACGTGACTGATCATGCAATTATCACGTAATTGATCATGCACTGATCACGTGACTGATCATGTACTGATCACGTGATTGATCATGCACTGATCACGTGGCTATCATGCACTGCTCACGTGGCTGATCATGCAATGATCACGTAGCTACCATGTACTGATCACGTGACTGATCATGCACTGATCACGTAATTGATCATGCACTGATCACGTGGCTGATCATGCACTGATCACGTGACTGATCATGCACTGATCACGTGACTGATCATGCACTGATCACGTGGCTGATCATGCACTGATCACGTGGCTGATCATGCACTGATCACGTGACTGATCATGCACTGATCACGTGACTGATCATGCACTGATCACGTGGCTATCATGCACTGATCACGTGGCTGATCATGCACTGATCACGTGACTGATCATGCACTGATCACGTGGCTATCATGCACTGATCACGTGGCTGATCATGCACTGATCACGTGGCTGATCATACACTGATCACGTGACTGATCATGCACTGATCACGTGGCTATCATGCACTGATCACGTGGCTGATCATGCACTGATCACGTGCTACCATGCACTGATCACGTGACTGATCATGCACTGATCACGTAAATGATCATGCACTGATCACGTGACTGATCATGCACTGATCACGTGACTGATCATGCACTGATCACGTGGCTATCATGCACTGATCACGTGGCTGATCATGCAATGATCACGTAGCAACCATGTACTGGTCACGTGACTGATCATGCACTGATCACGTAATTGATCATGCACTGATCACGTGGCTGATCATGCACTGATCACGTGGCTGATCACACACTGATCACGTGACTGATCATGCACTGATCACGTGGCTATCATGCACTGATCACGTGGCTATCATGCACTGATCACGTGGATATCATGCACTGATCACGTGGCTGATCATGCACGATCACGTGACTGATCATGCACTGATCACGTGGCTGATCATGCACTGATCACGTGGCTATCATGCACTGATCACGTGGCTGATCATGCAATGATCACGTAGCTACCATGTACTGATCACGTGACTGATATTGCACTGATCACGTAATTGATCATGCACTGATCACGTGGCTGATCATGCACTGATCACGTGGCTATCATGCACAGATCACGAGACTGATCATGCACTGATCACGTCTATATAATGCACTGATCACATGACTGCCCATGCACTGATCACGTGGATGACCATACACTAATCATGTGACAGATCATGCACTGATCACGTGGCTGATCATGCACTGATACCGTGACTGAGCATGAACTGATCACATGACTATCATGTAATGATCACGTGACTTAATGGCGCTGATCATGTGACTGATCATGCGCTGATCATGTTTGCTATCATACACTGATCATGTGCCTCTGGAGGCAATAAACAAAGAGCTGAGTAGGCACGAATCAAACAGTCAGCAGGCAATAATCATGGAACTCAGCTGTGAGGAATCATGCTGCTCAGCTGGCAATATTCAAGCAGCTGAGCAGGCAGGAATTACGCAGCACAGCTGGCAATTGTCAAGCAGATGACAGGCAGGAATCGTGCAGCTCAGCTGGCAATTGTCAAGCAGATGAGCAGACAGTAATCACGCAGCTCAGCAGGCCCTGATCACGTGACTGAGCATGCACTGTTCACGTGGCTGATCATGCACTGATCACGTGACTGATCATGCACTGATCACGTGGCTATCATGCACTGATCACGTGGCTGATCATGCACTGATCACGGCTGATCATGCACTGATCACGTGGCTGATCATGCACTGATCACGTGACTGATCATGCACTGATCACGTGACTGATCATGCACTGATCACGTGGCTATCATGCACTGATCACGTGGCTGATCATGCACTGATCACGTGACTGATCATGCACTGATCACGTGACTGATCATGCACTGATCACGTGGCTATCATGCACTGATCACGTGGCTGATCATGCACTGATCACGTGACTGATCATGCACTGATCACGTGACTGATCATGCACTGATCACGTGGCTGATCATGCACTGATCACGTGGCTGATCATGCACTGATCACGTGACTGATCATGCACTGATCACGTGACTGATCATGCACTGATCACGTGGCTATCATGCACTGATCACGTGACTGATCATGCACTGATCACGTGACTGATCATGCACTGATCACGTGACTGATCATGCACTGATCACGTGGCTATCATGCACTGATCACGTGGCTGATCATGCACTGATCACGTGACTGATCATGCACTGATCACGTGACTGATCATGCACTGATCACGTGGCTATCATGCACTGATCACGTGGCTGATCATGCACTGATCACGTGGCTGATCATGCACTGATCACGTGGCTGATCATGCACTGATCACGTGACTGATCATGCACTGATCACGTGGCTATCATGCACTGATCACGTGGCTGATCATGCACTGATCACGTGGCTGATCACACACTGATCACGTGACTATCATGCACTGATCACGTGGCATCATGCACTGATCACGTGGCTGATCATGCACTGATCACGTGACTGATCATGCACTGATCACGTGGCTATCATGCACTGATCACGTGGCTGATCATGCACTGATCACGTAGCTATCATGCACTGATCACGTGACTGATCATGCACTGATCACGTGGCTGATCATGCACTGATCACGTGACTGATCATGCACTGATCACGTGACTGATCATGCACTGATCACGTGGCTGATCATGCACTGATCACGTGACTGATCATGCACTGATCACGTGGCTGATCATGCACTGATCACGTGGCTGATCATGCACTGATCACGTGACTGATCATGCACTGATCACGTGACTGATCATGCACTGATCACGTGGCTATCATGCACTGATCACGTGGCTGATCATGCACTGATCACGTGACTGATCATGCACTGATCACGTGACTGATCATGCACTGATCACGTGACTGATCATGCACTGATCACGTAACTGATCATGCACTGATCACGTGGCTGATCATGCACTGATCACGTGACTGATCATGCACTGATCACGTGACTGATCATGCACTGATCACGTGGCTATCATGCACTGATCACGTGGCTGATCATGCACTGATCACGTGACTGATCATGCACTGATCACTGGCTATCATGCACTGATCACGTGGCTATCATGCACTGATCACGTGGTGATCATGCACTGATCACGTGACTGATCATGCACTGATCACGTCTATATCATGCACTGATCACGTGACTGATCATGCACTGATCACGTGGATGATCATACACTGATCATGTGACTGATCATGCACTGATCACGTGGCTATCATGCACTGATCACGTGGCTGATCATGCACTGATCACGTAGCTACATGCACTGATCACGTGACTGATCATGCACTGATCACGTAACTGATCATGCACTGATCACGTGACTGATCATGCACTGATCACGTGACTGATCATGCACTGATCACGTGACTGATCATGCACTGATCACGTGGCTATCATGCACTGATCACGTGGCTGATCATGCACTGATCACGTAGCTATCATGCACTGATCACGTGACTGATCATGCACTGATCACGTGACTGATCATGCACTGATCACGTGGCTGATCATGCACTGATCACGTGGCTGATCATGCACTGATCACGTGACTGATCATGCACTGATCACGTGACTGATCATGCACTGATCACGTGGCTATCATGCACTGATCACGTGGCTGATCATGCACTGATCACGTACCTGATCATGCACTGATCACATGACTGATCATGCACTGATCACGTGACTGATCATGCACTGATCACGTGGCTATCATGCACTACTAACGTGGCTGATCATGCAATGATCATGTAGCTACCATGTACAGGTCAGTTGACTGATCATACACCCATCAGGTGACTGATCTTGCACTGATCACGTGGCTGATCATGCACTGATCACCTGACTGATCATGCACTGATCACGTGACTGATCATGCACTGATCACATGGCTATCATGAACTGATCACGTGGCTGATCATGCACTGATCACGTGGCTGATCATGCACTGATACCGTGACTGAGCATGGACTGATCACATGACTATCATGTAGTGATCACGTGACTTAATGGCTCGGATCATGTGACTGATCATGCACTGATCATGTTTGCTATCATACACTGATCATGTGCCTCTGGAGGCAATAAACAAAGAGCTGAGTAGGCACGAATCAAACAGTCAGCAGGCAATAATCATGGAACTCAGCTGTGAGGAATCATGCTGCTCAGCTGGCAATAATCAAGCAGCTGAGCAGGCAGGAATTACGCAGCACAGCTGGCAATTGTCAAGCAGATGACAGGCAGGAATCGTGCAGCTCAGCTGGCAATTGTCAAGCAGATGAGCAGACAGTAATCACGCAGCTCAGCAGGCCCTGATCACGTGACTGAGCATGCACTGTTCACGTGGCTGATCATACACTGATCACGTGATGATCATGCACTGATCACTTGGATATCATGCACTGATCACGTGGCTGATCATACACTGTTCACGTGTCTGACCATGCACTGATCACGTGGCTGATCATACACTGCTCACGTAACTGATAATGCACTGATCACGTGGCTATCATGCACTGATCACGTGGCTGAACATGCACTGTTCACGTGGCTGATCACACACCTGTCACGTGACATATCATGCACTGATCACGTGGCACTCATGCACTGATCACGTGGCTGATCATACTCTGCTCACGTAACTAATCATGCACACATCACGTGGCTACCATGCACTGCTCACGTGGCTCGTCATGGTATGATCACGTAGCTACCATATACTGGTCACGTGACTGATCATGCACAGATCACGTAAATGATCATGCACTGTTCACGTGACTGATCATGTACTGGTCACGTGACTGATCATGCACTGATCACGTGGCTATCATGCACTGATCACGTGGCTGATCATGCACGATCACGTGACTGATCATGCACTGATCACGTGGCTATCATGCACTGATCACGTGGCTGATCATGCACTGATCACGTGGCTATCATGCACTGATCACGTGACTGATCATGCACTGATCACGTAACTGATCATGCACTGATCACGTGGCTCATCATGCACTGATCACGTGGCTGATCACACACGTATCACGTGACTGATCATGCACTGATCACGTGACTGATCATGCACTGATCACGTGGCTATCATGCACTGATCACGTGGCTATCATGCACTGATCACGTGGCTGATCATGCACGATCACGTGACTGATCATGCACTGATCACGTGGCTGATCATGCACTGATCACGTGGCTATCATGCACTGATCACGTGGCTGATCATGCATGATCACGTAGCTATCATGCACTGGTCACGTGACTGATCATGCACTGATCACGTGACTGATCATGCACTGATCACGTGGCTGATCATGCACTGATCACGGGACTGATCATGCACTGATCACGTGACTGATCATGCACTGATCACGTGGCTATCATGCACTGATCACGTGGCTGATCATGCACTGATCACGTGGCTATCATGCACTGATCACGTGGCTGATCATGCACTGATCACGTAACTGATCATGCACTGATCACGTGACTGATCATGCACTGATCACGTGGCTATCATGCACTGATCACGTGACTGATCATGCACTGATCACGTGACTGATCATGCACTGATCACGTGACTGATCATGCACTGATCAGTGGCTATCATGCACTGATCAGTGGCTGATCATGCACTGATCACGTGACTGATCATGCACTGATCACTGGCTATCATGCACTGATCACGTGGCTATCATGCACTGATCACGTGGCTGATCATGCACTGATCACTGTGACTGATCATGCACTGATCACGTCTGATCATGCACTGATCACGTGACTGATCATGCACTGATCACGTGGATGATCATGCACTGATCACGTGACTGATCATGCACTGATCACGTGGCTATCATGCACTGATCACGTGGCTGATCATGCACTGATCACGTAGCTACCATGCACTGATCACGTGACTGATCATGCACTGATCACGTGACTGATCATGCACTGATCACGTGACTGATCATGCACTGATCACGTGACTGATCATGCACTGATCACGTGACTGATCATGCACTGATCACGTGCTGATCATGCACTGATCACGTGGCTATCATGCACTGATCACGTGGCTGATCATGCACTGATCACGCAGCTATCATGCACTGATCACGTGACTGATCATGCACTGATCACGTGGCTGATCATGCACTGATCACGTGGCTTATCATGCACTGATCATGTGACTGATCATGTGCTGATCATGTTTCTGTCATACACTGATCATGTGCCTCTGGAGGCAAACAACAAAGAGCTGAGTAGGCAGGAATCAGTCAGCAGGCAATAATCATGGAACTCAGCTGTGAGAAATCATGCTGCTCAGCTGGCAATAATCAAGCAGATGAGCAGGCAGGAATTATGCAGCACAGGTGGCAATTGTCAAGCAGATGACAGGCAGGAATCGTGCAGCTCAGCTGGCAATTGTCAAGCAGATGAGCAGACAGTAATCACGCAGCTCAGCTGGCCCTGATCACGTGACTGAGCATGCACTGTTCACGTGGCTGATCACACACTGATCACGTGACTGATCATGCACTGATCACGTGGCTATCATGCACTGATCACGTGATGATCATGCACTGATCACGTGACTGTCATGCACTGATCACGTGGCTGATCATGCACTGATCACGTGGCTGATCATGCACTGATCACGTGGCTATCATGCACTGATCACGTGGCTGATCATGCACTGATCACGGGACTGATCATGCACTGATCACGTGGCTATCATGCACTGATACAACTGATCATGCACTGATCACGTGGCTGATCATGCACTGATCACGTGACTGATCATGCACTGATCACGTGACTGATCATGCACTGATCACGTGGCTGATCATGCACTGATCACGTAACTGATCATGCACTGATCACGTGGCTGATCATGCACTGATCACGTGGCTGATCATGCACTGATCACGTGACTGATCATGCACTGATCACGTGACTGATCATGCACTGATCACGTGGCTATCATGCACTGATCACGTGGCTGATCATGCACTGATCACGTGACTGATCATGCACTGATCACGTGACTGATCATGCACTGATCACGTGACTGATCATGCACTGATCACGTGGCTGATCATGCACTGATCACGTGGCTGATCATGCACTGATCACGTGGCTGATCATGCACTGATCACGTGACTGATCATGCACTGATCACGTGGCTATCATGCACTGATCACGTGGCTGATCATGCACTGATCACGTGACTGATCATGCACTGATCACGTGGCTATCATGCACTGATCACGTGGCTATCATGCACTGATCACGTGGCTGATCATGCACTGATCACGTGACTGATCATGCACTGATCACGTCTATATCATGCACTGATCACGTGACTGATCATGCACTGATCACGTGGCTGATCATGCACTGATCATGTGACTGATCATGCACTGATCACGTGGCTATCATGCACTGATCACGTGGCTGATCATGCACTGATCACGTAGCTATCATGCACTGATCACGTGACTGATCATGCACTGATCACGACTGATCATGCACTGATCAGTGACTGATCATGCACTGATCACGTGACTGATCATGCACTGATCACGTGACTGATCATGCACTGATCACGTGGCTATCATGCACTGATCACGTGGCTGATCATGCACTGATCACGTAGCTACCATGTACTGGTCACGTGACTGATCATGCACTGATCACGTAATTGATCATGCACTGATCACGTGGCTGATCATGCACTGATCACGTGGCTGATCATGCACTGATCACGTGACTGATCATGCACTGATCACGTGGCTATCATGCACTGATCACGTGGCTGTCATGCACTGATCACGTGGCTGATCATGCACTGATCACATGACTGATCATGCACTGATCACGTGACTGATCATGCACTGATCACGTGGCTATCATGCACTACTCACGTGGCTGATCATGCAATGATCACGTAGCTACCATGTACTGGTCACGTGACTGATCATGCACTGATCACGTGATGATCATGCACTGATCACGTGGCTGATCATGCACTGATCACGTGACTGATCATGCACTGATCACATAGCTATCATGCACTGATCACGTGGCTGATCATGCACTGATCACGTGGCTGATCATGCACTGATACGTGACTGATCATGCACTGATCACATGACTATCATGCACTGATCACGTGACTTAATGGCACTGATCATGTGACTGATCATGCACTGATCATGTTTGCTATCATACACTGATCATGTGCCTCTGGAGGCAATAAACAAAGAGCTGAGTAGGCACGAATCAAACAGTCAGCAGGCAATAATCATGGAACTCAGCTGTGAGGAATCATGCTGCTCAGCTGGCAATAATCAAGCAGCTGAGCAGGCAGGAATTACGCAGCACAGCTGGCAATTGTCAAGCAGATGACAGGCAGGAATCGTGCAGCTCAGCTGGCAATTGTCAAGCAGATGAGCAGACAGTAATCACGCAGCTCAGCAGGCCCTGATCACGTGACTGAGCATGCACTGTTCACGTGAATCATGCTGCTCAGCTGGCAATAATCAAGCAGCTAGCAGGCAGGAATTACACAGCACAGCTGGCAATTGTCAAGCAGATGACAGGCAGGAATCGTGCAGCTCAGCTGGCAATTGTCAAGCAGATGAGCAGACAGTAATCACGCAGCTCAGCAGGCACTGATCACGTGACTGAGCATGCACTGTTCACGTGGCTGATCATACACTGATCACGTGATTGATCATGCACTGATCACGTGGATATCATGCACTGATCACGTGGCTGATCATACACTGTTCACGTGTCTGACCATGCACTGATCACGTGGCTGATCATACACTGCTCACGTAACTGATCATGCACTGATCACGTGGCTATCATGCACTGATCACGTGGCTGATCATGCACTGTTCACGTGGCTGATCACACACCTGTCACGTGACATATCATGCACTGATCACGTGGCACTCATGCACTGATCACGTGGCTGATCCTACTCTGCTCACGTAACTGATCATGCACTGATCACGTGGCTATCATGCACTGCTCACGTGGCTGTCATGCAATGATCACGTAGCTACCATATACTGGTCACGTGACTGATCATGCACTGATCACGTAAATGATCATGCACTGATCACGTGACTGATCATGCACTGATCACGTGACTGATCATGCACTGATCACGTGGCTATCATGCACTGCTCACGTGGCTGATCATGCACGATCACGTAGCAACCATGTACTGGTCACGTGACTGATCATGCACTGATCACGTGGCTGATCATGCACTGATCACGTGGCTGATCACACATGATCACGTGACTGATCATGCACTGATCACGTGGCTGTCATGCACTGATCACGTGGCTATCATGCACTGATCACGTGACTATCATGCACTGATCACGTGGCTGATCATGCACTGATCACGTGACTGATCATGCACTGATCACGTGGCTGATCATGCACTGATCACGTGACTGATCATGCACTGATCACGTAGCAACCATGCACTGATCACGTGACTGATCATGCACTGATCACGTGGCTGATCATGCACTGATCACGTGACTGATCATGCACTGATCACGTGGCTATCATGCACTGATCACGTGGCTGATCATGCACTGATCACGTGACTGATCATGCACTGATCACGTGGCTGATCATGCACTGATCACGTGGCTGATCATGCACTGATCACGTAGCTATCATGCACTGGTCACGTGACTGATCATGCACTGATCACGTGACTGATCATGCACTGATCACGTGGCTGATCATGCACTGATCACGTGACTGATCATGCACTGATCACGTGACTGATCATGCACTGATCACGTGGCTATCATGCACTGATCACGTGGCTGATCATGCACTGATCACGTGGCTACCATGCACTGATCACGTGACTGATCATGCACTGATCACGTGACTGATCATGCACTGATCACGTGGCTTATCATGCACTGATCATGTGACTGATCATGCGCTGATCATGTTTGCTATCATACACTGATCATGTGCCTCTGGAGGCAATGAACAAAGAGCTGAGTAGGCACGAATCAGTCAGCAGGCAATAATCATGGAACTCAGCTGTGAGGAATCATGCTGCTCAGCTGGCAATAATCAAGCAGCTGAGCAGGCAGGAATTACGCAGCACAGCTGGCAATTGTCAAGCAGATGACAGGCAGGAATCGTGCAGCTCAGCTGGCAATTGTCAAGCAGATGAGCAGACAGTAATCACGCAGCTCAGCAGGCCCTGATCACGTGACTGAGCATGCACTGTTCACGTGGCTGATCATACACTGATCACGTGACTGATCATGCACTGATCACGTGGCTATCATGCACTGATCACGTGGCTGATCATGCACTGATCACGTGACTGTCATGCACTGATCACGTGGCTGATCATGCACTGATCACGTGGCTGATCATGCACTGATCACGTGGCTATCATGCACTGATCACGTGGCTGATCATGCACTGATCACGGGACTGATCATGCACTGATCACGGGCTATCATGCACTGATCACATGACTGATCATGCACTGATCACGTGGCTGATCATGCACTGATCACGTGACTGATCATGCACTGATCACGTGACTGATCATGCACTGATCACGTGGCTGATCATGCACTGATCACGTGACTGATCATGCACTGATCACGTGGCTGATCATGCACTGATCACGTGGCTGATCATGCACTGATCACGTGACTGATCATGCACTGATCACGTGACTGATCATGCACTGATCACGTGGCTATCATGCACTGATCACGTGGCTGATCATGCACTGATCACGTGACTGATCATGCACTGATCACGTGGCTGATCATGCACTGATCACGTGGCTATCATGCACTGATCACGTGGCTGATCATGCACTGATCACGTGACTGATCATGCACTGATCACGTGGCTGATCATGCACTGATCACGTGACTGATCATGCACTGATCACGTGGCTATCATGCACTGATCACGTGGCTGTCATGCACTGATCACGTGGCTGATCATGCACTGATCACGTGACTATCATGCACTGATCACGTGGCACTCATGCACTGATCACGTGGCTGATCATACACTGATCACGTGACTGATCATGCACTGATCACGTGGCTATCATGCACTGATCACGTGGCTGATCATGCAATGATCACGTAGCTACCATATACTGATCACGTGACTGATCATGCACTGATCACGTAACTGATCATGCACTGATCACGTGACTGATCATGCACTGATCACGTGACTGATCATGCACTGATCACGTGGCTATCATGCACTGATCACGTGGCTGATCATGCACTGATCACGTAGCATCCATGTACTGGTCACGTGACTGATCATGCACTGATCACGTAATTGATCATGCACTGATCACGTGGCTCATCATGCACTGATCACGTGGCTGATCACACACGTATCACGTGACTGATCATGCACTGATCACGTGACTGATCATGCACTGATCACGTGGCTATCATGCACTGATCACGTGGCTATCATGCACTGATCACGTGGCTGATCACACACTGATCACGTGACTGATCATGCACTGATCACGTGGCTGATCATGCACTGATCACGTGGCTATCATGCACTGATCACGTGACTGATCATGCACTGATCACGTGGCTATCATGCACTGATCACGTGGCTGATCATGCACTGATCACGCAGCTACCATGCACTGATCACATGACTGATCATGCACTGATCACGTGACTGATCATGCACTGATCACGTGGCTTATCATGCACTGATCATGTGACTGATCATGTGCTGATCATGTTTGGTGTCATACACTGATCATGTGCCTCTGGAGGCAATGAACATAGAGCTGAGTAGGCAGGAAACAGTCAGCAGGCTATAATCATGGAACTCAGCTCTGAGAAATCATGCTGCTCAGCTGGCAATAATCAAGTAGATGAGCAGGCAGGAATTACGCAGCACAGGTGGCAATTGTCAAGAGATGACAGGCAGGAATCGCACAGCTCAGCTGGCAATTGTCAAGCAGATGAGCAGACAGTAATCACGCAGCTCAGCAGGCCCTGATCACGTGACTGATCATGCACTGATCACGTGGCTGATCATGCACTGATCACGTGACTGATCATGCACTGATCACGTGACTGATCATGCACTGATCACGTGGCTATCATGCACTGATCACGTGGCTGATCATGCACTGATCACGCAGCTACCATGTACTGGTCACATGACTGATCATGCACTGATCACGTGACTGATCATGCACTGATCACGTGGCTATCATGCACTATCACGTGGCTGATCATGCACTGATCACGTGACTGATCATGCACTGATCACGTGACTGATCATGCACTGATCACGTGGCTATCATGCACTGATCACGTGGCTGATCATGCACTGATCACGTGGCTGATCATGCACTGATCACGTGGCTATCATGCACTGATCACGTGGCTGATCATGCACTGATACCGTGACTGAGCATGGACTGATCACATGACTATCATGTAGTGATCACGTGACTTAATGGTGCTGATCATGTGCTGATCATGTTTGCTATCATACACTGATCATGTGCCTCTGGAGGCAATAAACAAAGAGCTGAGTAGGCACGAATCAAACAGTCAGCAGGCAATAATCATGGAACTCAGCTGTGAGGAATCATGCTGCTCAGCTGGCAATAATCAAGCAGCTGAGCAGGCAGGAATTACGCAGCACAGGTGGCAATTGTCAAGCAGATGACAGGCAGGAATCGTGCAGCTCAGCTGGCAATTGTCAAGCAGATGAGCAGACAGTAATTACGCAGCTCAGCAGGCCCTTATCACGTGACTGAGCATGCACCGTTCACGTGGCTGATCATACACTGATCACGTGATGATCATGCACTGATCACTTGGATATCATGCACTGATCACGTGGCTGATCATACACTGATCACGTAACTGATCATGCACTGATCACGTGGCTATCATGCACTGATCACGTGGCTGATCATGCACTGATCACGTGGCTGATCACACACTGTCACGTGACATATCATGCACTGATCACGTGGCACTCATGCACTGATCACGTGGCTGATCATACTCTGCTCACGTAACTGATCATGCACACATCACGTGGCTATCATGCACTGCTCACGTGGCTCGTCATGCAATGATCACGTAGCTACCATATACTGGTCACGTGACTGATCATGCACTGATCACGTAAATGATCATGCACTGATCACGTGACTGATCATGCACTGATCACGTGGCTATCATGCACTGATCACGTGGCTGATCATGCAATGATCACGTAGCAACCATGTACTGGTCACGTGACTGATCATGCACTGATCACGTAATTGATCATGCACTGATCACGTGGCTCATCATGCACTGATCACGTGGCTGATCACACATGATCACGTGACTGATCATGCACTGATCACGTGGCTCTCATGCACTGATCACGTGGCTATCATGCACTGATCACGTGGATATCATGCACTGATCACGTGGCTGATCACACTGATCACATGACTGATCATGCACTGATCACGTGGCTATCATGCACTGATCACGTGGCTATCATGCACTGATCACGTGGCTGATCATGCACTGATCACGTAGCTACCATGTACTGGTCACGTGACTGATCATGCACTGATCACGTGACTGATCATGCACTGATCACGTGGCTGATCATGCACTGATCACGTGGCTGATCATGCACTGATCACGTGGCTGATCATGCACTGATCACGTGGATGATCATGCACTGATCACGTGACTGATCATGCACTGATCACGTGGCTATCATGCACTGATCACGTGGCTGATCATGCACTGATCACGCAGCTACATGCACTGATCACGTGACTGATCATGCACTGATCACGTGACTGATCATGCACTGATCACGTGGCTATCATGCACTGATCACGTGGCTGATCATGCACTGATCACGTGGCTGATCATGCACTGATCACGTGACTGATCATGCACTGATCACGTGACTGATCATGCACTGATCACGTGACTGATCATGCACTGATCACGTGGCTATCATGCACTGATCACGTGGCTGATCATGCACTGATCACGTGACTGATCATGCACTGATCACTGGCTATCATGCACTGATCACGTGGCTGATCATGCACTGATCACGTGGCTGATCATGCACTGATCACGTGACTGATCATGCACTGATCACGTCTATATCATGCACTGATCACGTGACTGATCATGCACTGATCACGTGGCTGATCATGCACTGATCACGTGACTGATCATGCACTGATCACGTGGCTATCATGCACTGATCACGTGGCTGATCATACACTGATCACGTGACTGATCATGCACTGATCACGTGGCTATCATGCACTGATCACGTGGCTGATCATGCACTGATCACGTAGCTATCATGCACTGATCACGTGACTGATCATGCACTGATCACGTGGCTGATCATGCACTGATCACGTGACTGATCATGCACTGATCACGTGACTGATCATGCACTGATCACGTGGCTATCATGCACTGATCACGTGGCTGATCATGCACTGATCACGTGACTGATCATGCACTGATCACGTGGCTGATCATGCACTGATCACGTGACTGATCATGCACTGATCACGTGGCTATCATGCACTGATCACGTGGCTGATCATGCACTGATCACGTGGCTGATCATGCACTGTCACGTGACTGATCATGCACTGATCACGTGGCACTCATGCACTGATCACGTGGCTGATCATACACTGATCACGTGACTGATCATGCACTGATCACGTGGCTATCATGCACTGATCACGTGGCTGATCATGCACTGATCACGTAGCTACATGCACTGATCACGTGACTGATCATGCACTGATCACGTGGCTGATCATGCACTGATCACGTGGCTGATCATGCACTGATCACGTGGCTATCATGCACTGATCACGTGGCTGATCATGCACTGATCACGTGACTGATCATGCACTGATCACGTGACTGATCATGCACTGATCACGTGGCTATCATGCACTGATCACGTGGCTGATCATGCACTGATCACGTGACTGATCATGCACTGATCACGGGCTATCATGCACTGACACATGACTGATCATGCACTGATCACGTGACTGATCATGCACTGATCACGTGACTGATCATGCACTGATCACGTGACTGATCATGCACTGATCACGTGGCTGATCATGCACTGATCACGTGGCTATCATGCACTGATCACGTGGCTGATCATGCAATGATCACGTAGCTATCATGCACTGATCACGTGACTGATCATGCACTGATCACGTAATTGATCATGCACTGATCACGTGGCTGATCATGCACTGATCACGTGGCTGATCATGCACTGATCACGTGACTGATCATGCACTGATCACGTGACTGATCATGCACTGATCACGTGGCTGATCATGCACTGATCACGTGGCTGATCACACACTGATCACGTGACTGATCATGCACTGATCACGTGACTGATCATGCACTGATCACGTGGCTATCATGCACTGATCACGTGGCTGATCATGCACTGATCACGTGGCTGATCACACACTGATCACGTGACTGATCATGCACTGATCACGTGGCTATCATGCACTGATCACGTGGCTATCATGCACTGATCACGTGGCTGATCATGCACTGATCACGTGGCTATCATGCACTGATCACGTGACTGATCATGCACTGATCACGTGACTGATCATGCACTGATCACGTGACTGATCATGCACTGATCACGTGACTGATCATGCACTGATCACGTGACTGATCATGCACTGATCACGTGGCTATCATGCACTGATCACGTGGCTGATCATGCACTGATCACGTAGCTACCATGCACTGATCACGTGACTGATCATGCACTGATCACGTAATTGATCATGCACTGATCACGTGGCTGATCATGCACTGATCACGTGACTGATCATGCACTGATCACGTGGCTGATCATGCACTGATCACGTGGCTATCATGCACTGATCACGTGGCTGATCATGCACTGATCACGTAGCTATCATGCACTGATCACGTGACTGATCATGCACTGATCACGTGGCTGATCATGCACTGATCACGTGGCTATCATGCACTGATCACGTGGCTGATCATGCACTGATCACGTGGCTGATCATGCACTGATCACGTGACTGATCATGCACTGATCACGTGGCTGATCATGCACTGATCACGTGACTGATCATGCACTGATCACGTGGCTGATCATGCACTGATCACGTGACTGATCATGCACTGATCACGTGACTGATCATGCACTGATCACGTGGCTATCATGCACTGATCACGTGGCTGATCATGCACTGATCACGTGGCTATCATGCACTGATCACGTGACTGATCATGCACTGATCACATGACTGATCATGCACTGATCACGTGACTTATCATGCACTGATCATGTGACTGATCATGCGCTGATCATGTTTGCTATCATACACTGATCATGTGCCTCTGGAGGCAATGAACAAAGAGCTGAGTAGGCACGAATCAGTCAGCAGGCAATAATCATGGAACTCAGCTGTGAGGAATCATGCTGCTCAGCTGGCAATAATCAAGCAGCTGAGCAGGCAGGAATTACGCAGCACAGCTGGCAATTGTCAAGCAGATGACAGGCAGGAATCGTGCAGCTCAGCTGGCAATTGTCAAGCAGATGAGCAGACAGTAATCACGCAGCTCAGCAGGCCCTGATCACGTGACTGAGCATGCACTGTTCACGTGGCTGATCATACACTGATCACGTGACTGATCATGCACTGATCACGTGACTGATCATGCACTGATCACGTGGCTGATCATGCACTGATCACGTGGCTGATCATGCACTGATCACGGGACTGATCATGCACTGATCACGTGGCTATCATGCACTGACACGTGACTGACATGCACTGATCACGTGGCTGATCATGCACTGATCACGTGACTGATCATGCACTGATCACGTGACTGATCATGCACTGATCACGTGGCTGATCATGCACTGATCACGTGGCTATCATGCACTGATCACGTGGCTGATCATGCAATGATCACGTAGCTATCATGCACTGATCACGTGACTGATCATGCACTGATCACGTGACTGATCATGCACTGATCACGTGGCTGATCATGCACTGATCACGTGGCTGATCATGCACTGATCACGTGACTGATCATGCACTGATCACGTGACTGATCATGCACTGATCACGTGGCTCATCATGCACTGATCACGTGGCTGATCACACACTGATCACGTGACTGATCATGCACTGATCACGTGACTGATCATGCACTGATCACGTGGCTATCATGCACTGATCACGTGGATATCATGCACTGATCACGTGGCTGATCACACGATCACGTGACTGATCATGCACTGATCACGTGGCTATCATGCACTGATCACGTGGCTATCATGCACTGATCACGTGGCTGATCATGCACTGATCACGTGGCTATCATGCACTGATCACGTGACTGATCATGCACTGATCACGTGGCTGATCATGCACTGATCACGTGACTGATCATGCACTGATCACGTGACTGATCATGCACTGATCACGTGACTGATCATGCACTGATCACGTGGCTATCATGCACTGATCACGTGGCTGATCATGCACTGATCACGTGGCTATCATGCACTGATCACGTGACTGATCATGCACTGATCACGGACTGATCATGCACTGATCACGTGACTGATCATGCACTGATCACGTGACTGATCATGCACTGATCACGTGACTGATCATGCACTGATCACGTGACTGATCATGCACTGATCACGTGGCTATCATGCACTGATCACGTGGCTGATCATGCACTGATCACGTAGCTATCATGCACTGATCACGTGACTGATCATGCACTGATCACGTGACTGATCATGCACTGATCACGTGACTGATCATGCACTGATCACGTGACTGATCATGCACTGATCACGTGGCTATCATGCACTGATCACGTGGCTGATCATGCACTGATCACGTAGCTATCATGCACTGATCACGTGGCTGATCATGCACTGATCACGTGACTGATCATGCACTGATCACGGGCTATCATGCACTGATCACGTGACTGATCATGCACTGATCACGTGACTGATCATGCACTGATCACGTGACTGATCATGCACTGATCACGTGACTGATCATGCACTGATCACGTGGCTGATCATGCACTGATCACGTGGCTATCATGCACTGATCACGTGGCTGATCATGCACTGATCACGTGGCTATCATGCACTGATCACGTGACTGATCATGCACTGATCACGGACTGATCATGCACTGATCACGTGACTGATCATGCACTGATCACGTGACTGATCATGCACTGATCACGTGACTGATCATGCACTGATCACGTGACTGATCATGCACTGATCACGTGGCTATCATGCACTGATCACGTGGCTGATCATGCAATGATCACGTAGCTACCATGCACTGGTCACGTGACTGATCATGCACTGATCACGTAAATGATCATGCACTGATCACGTGACTGATCATGCACTGATCACGTGACTGATCATGCACTGATCACGTGGCTATCATGCACTGATCACGTGGCTGATCATGCAATGATCACGTAGCAACCATGTACTGGTCACGTGACTGATCATGCACTGATCACGTAATTGATCATGCACTGATCACGTGGCTGATCATGCACTGATCACGTGACTGATCATGCACTGATCACGTGACTGATCATGCACTGATCACGTGGCTATCATGCACTGATCACGTGGCTATCATGCACTGATCACGTGGATATCATGCACTGATCACGTGGCTGATCACACACGATCACGTGACTGATCATGCACTGATCACGTGGCTATCATGCACTGATCACGTGGCTGATCATGCACTGATCACGTAGCTATCATGCACTGATCACGTGACTGATCATGCACTGATCACGTGACTGATCATGCACTGATCACGTGGCTGATCATGCACTGATCACGTGGCTATCATGCACTGATCACGTGGCTGATCATGCACTGATCACGCAGCTATCATGCACTGATCACGTGACTGATCATGCACTGATCACGTGGCTGATCATGCACTGATCACGTGACTGATCATGCACTGATCACGTGGCTATCATGCACTGATCACGTGGCTGATCATGCACTGATCACGTAGCTATCATGCACTGATCACGTGACTGATCATGCACTGATCACGTGGCTGATCATGCACTGATCACGTGGCTGATCATGCACTGATCACGTGACTGATCATGCACTGATCACGTGGCTATCATGCACTGATCACGTGGCTGATCATGCACTGATCACGTGGCTGATCATGCACTGATCACGTGACTGATCATGCACTGATCACGTGACTGATCATGCACTGATCACGTGGCTATCATGCACTGATCACGTGGCTGATCATGCACTGATCACGTAGCTACCATGCACTGATCACGTGACTGATCATGCACTGATCACGTGACTGATCATGCACTGATCACGTGGCTATCATGCACTGATCACGTGGCTGATCATGCACTGATCACGTGGCTGATCATGCACTGATCACGTGACTGATCATGCACTGATCACGTGGCTGATCATGCACTGATCACGTGGCTATCATGCACTGATCACGTGGCTGATCATGCACTGATCACGTGACTGATCATGCACTGATCACGTGACTGATCATGCACTGATCACGTGGCTATCATGCACTGATCACGTGGCTGATCATGCACTGATCACGTGACTGATCATGCACTGATCACGTGGCTATCATGCACTGATCACGTGGCTGATCATGCACTGATCACGTAGCTATCATGCACTGATCACGTGACTGATCATGCACTGATCACGTGACTGATCATGCACTGATCACGTGACTGATCATGCACTGATCACGTGACTGATCATGCACTGATCACGTGGCTGATCATGCACTGATCACGTGACTGATCATGCACTGATCACGTGGCTGATCACACTGATCACGTGACTGATCATGCACTGATCACGTGGCTATCATGCACTGATCACGTGGCTGATCATGCACTGATCACGTGGCTATCATGCACTGATCACGTGGCTGATCATGCACTGATCACGTGACTGATCATGCACTGATCACGTGGCTATCATGCACTGATCACGTGGCTATCATGCACTGATCACGTGGCTGATCATGCACTGATCACGTAGCTACCATGCACTGATCACGTGACTGATCATGCACTGATCACGTGACTGATCATGCACTGATCACGTGGCTGATCATGCACTGATCACGTGACTGATCATGCACTGATCACGTGGCTGATCATGCACTGATCACGTGACTGATCATGCACTGATCACGTGACTGATCATGCACTGATCACGTGGCTATCATGCACTGATCACGTGGCTGATCATGCACTGATCACGTAGCTATCATGCACTGATCACGTGACTGATCATGCACTGATCACGTGATTGATCATGCACTGATCACGTGGCTGATCATGCACTGATCACGTGGCTGATCATGCACTGATCACGTGGCTGATCATGCACTGATCACGTGGCTGATCATGCACTGATCACGTGACTGATCATGCACTGATCACGTGACTGATCATGCACTGATCACGTGGCTGATCATGCACTGATCACGTGGCTGATCATGCACTGATCACGTGGCTGATCATGCACTGATCACGTGACTGATCATGCACTGATCACGTGACTGATCATGCACTGATCACGTGGCTGATCATGCACTGATCACGTGGCTGATCATGCACTGATCACGTGGCTGATCATGCACTGATCACGTGACTGATCATGCACTGATCACGTGACTGATCATGCACTGATCACGTGGCTATCATGCACTGATCACGTGGCTGATCATGCACTGATCACGCAGCTACCATGCACTGATCACGTGACTGATCATGCACTGATCACGTGACTGATCATGCACTGATCACGTGGCTATCATGCACTGATCACGTGGCTGATCATGCACTGATCACGTAGCTATCATGCACTGATCACGTGACTGATCATGCACTGATCACGTGACTGATCATGCACTGATCACGTGGCTATCATGCACTGATCACGTGGCTGATCATGCACTGATCACGGGACTGATCATGCACTGATCACGGGCTATCATGCACTGATCACATGACTGATCATGCACTGATCACGTGGCTGATCATGCACTGATCACGTGACTGATCATGCACTGATCACGTGGCTATCATGCACTGATCACGTGGCTGATCATGCACTGATCACGTGGCTGATCATGCACTGATCACGTGACTGATCATGCACTGATCACGTGACTGATCATGCACTGATCACGTGGCTATCATGCACTGATCACGTGGCTGATCATGCACTGATCACGTGACTGATCATGCACTGATCACATGACTGATCATGCACTGATCACGTGGCTGATCATGCACTACTCACGTGGCTGATCATGCAATGATCATGTAGCTACCATGTACTGGTCACGTGACTGATCATACACCCATCAGGTGACTGATCATGCACTGATCACGTGGCTGATCATGCACTGATCACGTGACTGATCATGCACTGATCACGTGACTGATCATGCACTGATCACGTGGCTATCATGCACTGATCACGTGGCTGATCATGCACTGATCACGTGGCTGATCATGCACTGATACCGTGACTGAGCATGGACTGATCACATGACTATCATGTAGTGATCACGTGACTTAATGGCGCTGATCATGTGACTGATCATGCGCTGATCATGTTTGCTATCATACACTGATCATGTGCCTCTGGAGGCAATAAACAAAGAGCTGAGTAGGCACGAATCAAACAGTCAGCAGGCAATAATCATGGAACTCAGCTGTGAGGAATCATGCTGCTCAGCTGGCAATAATCAAGCAGCTGAGCAGGCAGGAATTACGCAGCACAGCTGGCAATTGTCAAGCAGATGACAGGCAGGAATCGTGCAGCTCAGCTGGCAATTGTCAAGCAGATGAGCAGACAGTAATCACGCAGCTCAGCAGGCCCTGATCACGTGACTGATCATGCACTGATCACGTGACTGATCATGCACTGATCACGTGGATATCATGCACTGATCACGTGGCTGATCATACACTGTTCACGTGTCTGACCATGCACTGATCACGTGGCTGATCATACACTGCTCACGTAACTGATCATGCACTGATCACGTGGCTATCATGCACTGATCACGTGGCTGATCATGCACTGTTCACGTGGCTGATCACACACTGTCACGTGACATATCATGCACTGATCACGTGGCACTCATGCACTGATCACGTGGCTGATCATACTCTGCTCACGTAACTGATCATGCACATCACGTGGCTATCATGCACTGATCACGTGGCTGTCATGCAATGATCACGTAGCTACCATATACTGGTCACGTGACTGATCATGCACTGATCACGTAAATGATCATGCACTGATCACGTGACTGATCATGCACTGATCACGTGACTGATCATGCACTGATCACGTGACTGATCATGCACTGATCACGTGGCTGATCATGCACTGATCACGTGGCTGATCATGCACTGATCACGTGACTGATCATGCACTGATCACGTGACTGATCATGCACTGATCACGTGGCTATCATGCACTATCACGTGGCTGATCATGCAATGATCATGTGGCTACCATGTACTGGTCACGTGACTGATCATACACCCATCAGGTGACTGATCATGCACTGATCACGTGGCTGATCATGCACTGATCACCTGCCTGATCATGCACTGATCACGTGACTGATCATGCACTGATCACATGGCTATCATGCACTGATCACGTGGCTGATCATGCACTGATCACGTGGCTGATCATGCACTGATACCGTGACTGAGCATGGACTGATCACATGACTATCATGTAGTGATCACGTGACTTAATGGCGCTGATCATGTGACTGATCATGCGCTGATCATGTTTGCTATCATACACTGATCATGTGCCTCTGGAGGCAATAAACAAAGAGCTGAGTAGGCACGAATCAAACAGTCAGCAGGCAATAATCATGGAACTCAGCTGTGAGGAATCATGCTGCTCAGCTGGCAATAATCAAGCAGCTGAGCAGGCAGGAATTACGCAGCACAGCTGGCAATTGTCAAGCAGATGACAGGCAGGAATCGTGCAGCTCAGCTGGCAATTGTCAAGCAGATGAGCAGACAGTAATCACGCAGCTCAGCAGGCCCTGATCACGTGACTGAGCATGCACTGTTCACGTGGCTGATCATACACTGATCACGTGATGATCATGCACTGATCACTTGGATATCATGCACTGATCACGTGGCTGATCATACACTGTTCACGTGTCTGACCATGCACTGATCACGTGGCTGATCATACACTGCTCACGTAACTGATCATGCACTGATCACGTGGCTATCATGCACTGATCACGTGGCTGAACATGCACTGTTCACGTGGCTGATCACACACCTGTCACGTGACATATCATGCACTGATCACGTGGCACTCATGCACTGATCACGTGGCTGATCATACTCTGCTCACGTAACTGATCATGCACACATCACGTGGCTATCATGCACTGCTCACGTGGCTGATCATGGAATGATCACGTAGCTACCATATACTGGTCACGTGACTGATCATGCACAGATCACGTAAATGATCATGCACTGTTCACGTGACTGATCATGTACTGATCACGTGACTGATCATGCACTGATCACGTGGCTATCATGCACTGCTCACGTGGCTGATCATGCAACGATCACGTAGCAACCATGTACTGGTCACGTGACTGATCATGCACTGATCACGTGGCTGATCATGCACTGATCACGTGGCTGATCACACATGATCACGTGACTGATCATGCACTGATCACGTGGCTGATCATGCACTGATCACGTGGCTATCATGCACTGATCACGTGGCTATCATGCACTGATCACGTGGCTGATCATGCACTGATCACGTGGCTATCATGCACTGATCACGTGACTGATCATGCACTGATCACGTGGCTGATCATGCACTGATCACGTGGCTGATCATGCACTGATCACGTGGCTGATCATGCACTGATCACGTGACTGATCATGCACTGATCACGTGACTGATCATGCACTGATCACGTGGCTATCATGCACTGATCACGTGGCTATCATGCACTGATCACGTGGCTGATCACACACGATCACGTGACTGATCATGCACTGATCACGTGGCTATCATGCACTGATCACGTGGCTATCATGCACTGATCACGTGGCTGATCATGCACTGATCACGTAGCTATCATGCACTGATCACGTGACTGATCATGCACTGATCACGTGACTGATCATGCACTGATCACGTGACTGATCATGCACTGATCACGGGACTGATCATGCACTGATCACGTGACTGATCATGCACTGATCACGTGGCTATCATGCACTGATCACGTGGCTGATCATGCACTGATCACGCAGCTATCATGCACTGATCACATGACTGATCATGCACTGATCACGTGACTGATCATGCACTGATCACGTGGCTGATCATGCACTGATCACGTGGCTGATCATGCACTGATCACGTGACTGATCATGCACTGATCACGTGGCTATCATGCACTGATCACGTGGCTGATCATGCACTGATCACGTGGCTGATCATGCACTGTCACGTGACTATCATGCACTGATCACGTGGCATCATGCACTGATCACGTGGCTGATCATACACTGATCACGTGACTGATCATGCACTGATCACGTGGCTATCATGCACTGATCACGTGGCTGATCATGCACTGATCACGGCTATCATGCACTGATCACGTGACTGATCATGCACTGATCACGTGGCTGATCATGCACTGATCACGTGACTGATCATGCACTGATCACGTGACTGATCATGCACTGATCACGGGACTGATCATGCACTGATCACGGGCTATCATGCACTGATCACATGACTGACATGCACTGATCACGTGGCTGATCATGCACTGATCACGTGACTGATCATGCACTGATCACGTGGCTGATCATGCACTGATCACGTGACTGATCATGCACTGATCACGTGGCTATCATGCACTGATCACGTGACTGATCATGCACTGATCACGTGACTGATCATGCACTGATCACGTGACTGATCATGCACTGATCACGTGACTGATCATGCACTGATCACGTGACTGATCATGCACTGATCACGTGGCTATCATGCACTGATCACGTGGCTGATCATGCACTGATCACGTAGCTATCATGCACTGATCACGTGACTGATCATGCACTGATCACGTGACTGATCATGCACTGATCACGTGGCTGATCATGCACTGATCACGTGACTGATCATGCACTGATCACGTGACTGATCATGCACTGATCACGTGGCTATCATGCACTGATCACGTGGCTGATCATGCACTGATCACGTAGCTATCATGCACTGATCACGTGACTGATCATGCACTGATCACGTGACTGATCATGCACTGATCACGTGACTGATCATGCACTGATCACGTGGCTATCATGCACTGATCACGTGGCTGATCATGCAATGATCACGTAGCTACCATGTACTGATCACGTGACTGATCATGCACTGATCACGTAATTGATCATGCACTGATCACGTGGCTGATCATGCACTGATCACGTGACTGATCATGCACTGATCACGTGACTGATCATGCACTGATCACGTGGCTATCATGCACTGATCACGTGGCTGATCATGCACTGATCACGTGACTGATCATGCACTGATCACGTGACTGATCATGCACTGATCACGTGGCTATCATGCACTGATCACGTGGCTGATCATGCACTGATCACGTGGCTGATCATGCACTGATCACGTGACTGATCATGCACTGATCACGTGGCTATCATGCACTGATCACGTGACTGATCATGCACTGATCACGTGGCTGATCATGCACTGATCACGTGACTGATCATGCACTGATCACGTGGTATCATGCACTGATCACGTGGCTGATCATGCACTGATCACGTGACTGATCATGCACTGATCACGTGGCTGATCATGCACTGATCACGTGGCTGATCATGCACTGATCACGTGGCTATCATGCACTGATCACGTGGCTGATCATGCACTGATCACGTGGCTGACATGCACTGATCACGTGACTGATCATGCACTGATCACGTAACTGATCATGCACTGATCACGTGACTGATCATGCACTGATCACGTGACTGATCATGCACTGATCACGTGGCTATCATGCACTGATCACGTGGCTGATCATGCACTGATCACGTAGCTACCATGTACTGATCACGTGACTGATCATGCACTGATCACGTAACTGATCATGCACTGATCACGTGGCTGATCATGCACTGATCACGTGACTGATCATGCACTGATCACGTGACTGATCATGCACTGATCACGTGGCTATCATGCACTGATCACGTGGCTGATCATGCACTGATCACGTGACTGATCATGCACTGATCACGTGACTGATCATGCACTGATCACGTGGCTATCATGCACTGATCACGGCTGATCATGCACTGATCACGTGACTGATCATGCACTGATCACGTGGCTATCATGCACTGATCACGTGGCTGATCATGCACTGATCACGTGGCTGATCATACACTGATCACGTGACTGATCATGCACTGATCACGTGGCTATCATGCACTGATCACGTGGCTGATCATGCAATGATCACGTAGGTACCATGCACTGGTCACGTGACTGATCATGCACTGATCACGTAACTGATCATGCACTGATCACGTGACTGATCATGCACTGATCACGTGACTGATCATGCACTGATCACGTGGCTATCATGCACTGATCACGTGGCTGATCATGCACTGATCACGTAGCTACCATGCACTGATCACGTGACTGATCATGCACTGATCACGTAATTGATCATGCACTGATCACGTGACTGATCATGCACTGATCACGTGGCTGATCACACACTGATCACGTGACTGATCATGCACTGATCACGTGGCTATCATGCACTGATCACGTGGCTATCATGCACTGATCACGTGGCTGATCATGCACTGATCACGTGGCTATCATGCACTGATCACGTGACTGATCATGCACTGATCACGTGGCTGATCATGCACTGATCACGTGGCTGATCATGCACTGATCACGTGGCTATCATGCACTGATCACGTGGCTGATCATGCACTGATCACGCAGCTATCATGCACTGATCACGTGACTGATCATGCACTGATCACGTGGCTGATCATGCACTGATCACGTGACTGATCATGCACTGATCACGTGACTGATCATGCACTGATCACGTGGCTGATCATGCACTGATCACGTGGCTGATCATGCACTGATCACGTGGCTATCATGCACTGATCACGTGACTGATCATGCACTGATCACGTGACTGATCATGCACTGATCACGTGACTGATCATGCACTGATCACGTGGCTATCATGCACTGATCACGTGGCTGATCATGCACTGATCACGTGGCTGATCATGCACTGATCACGTGACTGATCATGCACTGATCACGTGACTGATCATGCACTGATCACGTGGCTATCATGCACTGATCACGTGACTGATCATGCACTGATCACGTCTATATCATGCACTGATCACATGACTGCCCATGCACTGATCACGTGGATGATCATACACTAATCATGTGACAGATCATGCACTGATCACGTGGCTGATCATGCACTGATACCGTGACTGAGCATGGACTGATCACATGACTATCATGTAGTGATCACGTGACTTAATGGCGCTGATCATGTGACTGATCATGCGCTGATCATGTTTGCTATCATACACTGATCATGTGCCTCTGGAGGCAATAAACAAAGAGCTGAGTAGGCACGAATCAAACAGTCAGCAGGCAATAATCATGGAACTCAGCTGTGAGGAATCATGCTGCTCAGCTGGCAATAATCAAGCAGCTGAGCAGGCAGGAATTACGCAGCACAGCTGGCAATTGTCAAGCAGATGACAGGCAGGAATCGTGCAGCTCAGCTGGCAATTGTCAAGCAGATGAGCAGACAGTAATCACGCAGCTCAGCAGGCCCTGATCACGTGACTGATCATGCACTGATCACGTGGCTGATCATGCACTGATCACGTGGCTGATCATGCACTGATCACGTGGCTATCATGCACTGATCACGTGACTGATCATGCACTGATCACGTGTTGATCATGCACTGATCACGTGGCTGATCATGCACTGATCACGTGACTGATCATGCACTGATCACGTGACTGATCATGCACTGATCACGTGGCTATCATGCACTGATCACGTGGCTGATCATGCACTGATCACGTGACTGATCATGCACTGATCACGTGACTGATCATGCACTGATCACGTGGCTATCATGCACTGATCACGTGGCTGATCATGCACTGATCACGTGACTGATCATGCACTGATCACGTGACTGATCATGCACTGATCACGTGGCTATCATGCACTGATCACGTGGCTGATCATGCACTGATCACGTGACTGATCATGCACTGATCACGTGACTGATCATGCACTGATCACGTGGTATCATGCACTGATCACGTGACTGATCATGCACTGATCACGTGACTGATCATGCACTGATCACGTGACTGATCATGCACTGATCACGTGGCTATCATGCACTGATCACGTGGCTGATCATGCACTGATCACGTGACTGATCATGCACTGATCACGTGACTGATCATGCACTGATCACGTGGCTATCATGCACTGATCACGTGGCTGATCATGCACTGATCACGTGGCTGATCATGCACTGATCACGTGACTGATCATGCACTGATCACGTGGCTGATCATGCACTGATCACGTGACTGATCATGCACTGATCACGTGGCTATCATGCACTGATCACGTGGCTGATCATGCAATGATCACGTGGCTATCATGCACTGATCACGTGACTGATCATGCACTGATCACGTGGCTGATCATGCACTGATCACGTGACTGATCATGCACTGATCACGTGACTGATCATGCACTGATCACGTGGCTATCATGCACTGATCACGTGGCTGATCATGCACTGATCACGTAGCAATCATGCACTGATCACGTGACTGATCATGCACTGATCACGTAATTGATCATGCACTGATCACGTGACTGATCATGCACTGATCACGTGGCTGATCATGCACTGATCACGTGGCTGATCATGCACTGATCACGTGGCTATCATGCACTGATCACGTGGCTGATCATGCACTGATCACGTGACTGATCATGCACTGATCACGTGGCTGATCATGCACTGATCACGTGGCTATCATGCACTGATCACGTGGCTGATCATGCATGATCACGCAGCTACCATGTACTGGTCACATGACTGATCATGCACTGATCACGTGACTGATCATGCACTGATCACGTGGCTATCATGCACTACTCACGTGGCTGATCATGCAATGATCATGTAGCTACCATGTACAGGTCACGTGAATGATCATACACCCATCAGGTGACTGATCATGCACTGATCACGTGGCTATCATGCACTGATCACGAGACTGATCATGCACTGATCACGTCTATATCATGCACTGATCACATGACTGCCCATGCACTGATCACGTGGATGATCATACACTGATCACGTGACTGATCATGCACTGATCACCGTGACTGAGCATGGACTGATCACATGACTATCATGTAGTGATCACGTGACTTAATGGCGCTGATCATGTGACTGATCATGCGCTGATCATGTTTGCTATCATACACTGATCATGTGCCTCTGGAGGCAATAAACAAAGAGCTGAGTAGGCACGAATCAAACAGTCAGCAGGCAATAATCATGGAACTCAGCTGTGAGGAATCATGCTGCTCAGCTGGCAATAATCAAGCAGCTGAGCAGGCAGGAATTACGCAGCACAGCTGGCAATTGTCAAGCAGATGACAGGCAGGAATCGTGCAGCTCAGCTGGCAATTGTCAAGCAGATGAGCAGACAGTAATCACGCAGCTCAGCAGGCCCAGATCACGTGACTGAGCATGCACTGTTCACGTGGCTGATCATACACTGATCACGTGATTGATCATGCACTGATCACTTGGATATCATGCACTGATCACGTGGCTGATCATACACTGTTCACGTGTCTGATCATGCACTGATCACGTGGCTGATCATACACTGCTCACGTAACTGATCATGCACTGATCACGTGGCTATCATGCACTGATCACGTGGCTGATCATGCACTGTTCACGTGGCTGATCACACACTGTCACGTGACATATCATGCACTGATCACGTGGCACTCATGCACTGATCACGTGGCTGATCATACACTGCTCACGTAACTGATCATGCACTGATCACGTGGCTGATCATGCACTGATCACGTGGCATCATGCACTGATCACGTGGCTGATCATGCACTGATCACGTGACTGATCATGCACTGATCACGTGGCTGATCATGCACTGATCACGTGGCTGATCATGCACTGATCACGTGACTGATCATGCACTGATCACGTGACTGATCATGCACTGATCACGTGGCTATCATGCACTGATCACGTGGCTGATCATGCACTGATCACGTGACTGATCATGCACTGATCACGTGACTGATCATGCACTGATCACGTGACTGATCATGCACTGATCACGTGATCATGCACTGATCACGTGGCTGATCATGCACTGATCACGTGACTGATCATGCACTGATCACGTGACTGATCATGCACTGATCACGTGGCTATCATGCACTGATCACGTGGCTGATCATGCACTGATCACGTGACTGATCATGCACTGATCACGTGGCTATCATGCACTGATCACTGGCTATCATGCACTGATCACGTGGTGATCATGCACTGATCACGTGACTGATCATGCACTGATCACGTCTATATCATGCACTGATCACGTGACTGATCATGCACTGATCACGTGGATGATCATGCACTGATCACGTGACTGATCATGCACTGATCACGTGGCTATCATGCACTGATCACGTGGCTGATCATGCACTGATCACGTAGCTACATGCACTGATCACGTGACTGATCATGCACTGATCACGTAATTGATCATGCACTGATCACGTGACTGATCATGCACTGATCACGTGACTGATCATGCACTGATCACGTGACTGATCATGCACTGATCACGTGGCTATCATGCACTGATCACGTGGCTGATCATGCACTGATCACGTAGCTATCATGCACTGATCACGTGACTGATCATGCACTGATCACGTGACTGATCATGCACTGATCACGTGGCTGATCATGCACTGATCACGTGACTGATCATGCACTGATCACGTGACTGATCATGCACTGATCACGTGACTGATCATGCACTGATCACGTGGCTATCATGCACTGATCACGTGGCTGATCATGCACTGATCACGTGGCTGATCATGCACTGATCACATGACTGATCATGCACTGATCACGTGACTGATCATGCACTGATCACGTGGCTATCATGCACTACTCACGTGGCTGATCATGCAATGATCATGTAGCTACCATGTACAGGTCACGTGACTGATCATACACCCATCAGGTGACTGATCATGCACTGATCACGTGGCTGATCATGCACTGATCACGTGACTGATCATGCACTGATCACGTGACTGATCATGCACTGATCACATGGCTATCATGCACTGATCACGTGGCTGATCATGCACTGATCACGTGGCTGATCATGCACTGATACCGTGACTGAGCATGGACTGATCACATGACTATCATGTAGTGATCACGTGACTTAATGGCGCTGATCATGTGACTGATCATGCACTGATCATGTTTGCTATCATACACTGATCATGTGCCTCTGGAGGCAATAAACAAAGAGCTGAGTAGGCACGAATCAAACAGTCAGCAGGCAATAATCATGGAACTCAGCTGTGAGGAATCATGCTGCTCAGCTGGCAATAATCAAGCAGCTGAGCAGGCAGGAATTACGCAGCACAGCTGGCAATTGTCAAGCAGATGACAGGCAGGAATCGTGCAGCTCAGCTGGCAATTGTCAAGCAGATGAGCAGACAGTAATCACGCAGCTCAGCAGGCCCTGATCACGTGACTGAGCATGCACTGTTCACGTGGCTGATCATACACTGATCACGTGATGATCATGCACTGATCACTTGGATATCATGCACTGATCACGTGGCTGATCATACACTGTTCACGTGTCTGACCATGCACTGATCACGTGGCTGATCATACACTGCTCACGTAACTGATCATGCACTGATCACGTGGCTATCATGCACTGATCACGTGGCTGAACATGCACTGTTCACGTGGCTGATCACACACCTGTCACGTGACATATCATGCACTGATCACGTGGCACTCATGCACTGATCACGTGGCTGATCATACTCTGCTCACGTAACTGATCATGCACACATCACGTGGCTATCATGCACTGCTCACGTGGCTCGTCATGGAATGATCACGTAGCTACCATATACTGGTCACGTGACTGATCATGCACAGATCACGTAAATGATCATGCACTGTTCACGTGACTGATCATGTACTGATCACGTGACTGATCATGCACTGATCACGTGGCTATCATGCACTGATCACGTGGCTGATCACACATGTATCACGTGACTGATCATGCACTGATCACGTGGCTGATCATGCACTGATCACGTGGCTATCATGCACTGATCACGTGGCTGATCATGCACTGATCACGCAGCTATCATGCACTGATCACGTGACTGATCATGCACTGATCACGTGGCTGATCATGCACTGATCACGTGGCTATCATGCACTGATCACGTGGCTGATCACACACGATCACGTGACTGATCATGCACTGATCACGTGACTGATCATGCACTGATCACGTGGCTATCATGCACTGATCACGTGGCTATCATGCACTGATCACGTGGCTGATCATGCACTGATCACGTGACTGATCATGCACTGATCACGTGGCTATCATGCACTGATCACGTGGCTGATCATGCACTGATCACGTAGCTATCATGCACTGATCACGTGACTGATCATGCACTGATCACGTGGCTGATCATGCACTGATCACGTGGCTGATCATGCACTGATCACGTGGCTGATCATGCACTGATCACGTGACTGATCATGCACTGATCACGTGACTGATCATGCACTGATCACGTGACTGATCATGCACTGATCAGTGGCTATCATGCACTGATCACGTGGCTGATCATGCACTGATCACGTGACTGATCATGCACTGATCACTGGCTATCATGCACTGATCACGTGGCTATCATGCACTGATCACGTGGCTGATCATGCACTGATCACGTGACTGATCATGCACTGATCACGTCTGATCATGCACTGATCACGTGACTGATCATGCACTGATCACGTGGATGATCATGCACTGATCATGTGACTGATCATGCACTGATCACGTGGCTATCATGCACTGATCACGTGGCTGATCATGCAATGATCACGTAGCTACCATGTACTGGTCACGTGACTGATCATGCACTGATCACGTGACTGATCATGCACTGATCACGTGACTGATCATGCACTGATCACGTGACTGATCATGCACTGATCACGTGACTGATCATGCACTGATCACGTGCTGATCATGCACTGATCACGTGGCTGATCATGCACTGATCACGTGGCTGATCATGCACTGATCACGTGGCTATCATGCACTGATCACGTGACTGATCATGCACTGATCACGTGGCTGATCATGCACTGATCACGTGGCTTATCATGCACTGATCATGTGACTGATCATGTGCTGATCATGTTTCTGTCATACACTGATCATGTGCCTCTGGAGGCAAACAACAAAGAGCTGAGTAGGCAGGAATCAGTCAGCAGGCTATAATCATGGAACTCAGCTCTGAGAAATCATGCTGCTCAGCTGGCAATAATCAAGCAGATGAGCAGGCAGGAATTATGCAGCACAGGTGGCAATTGTCAAGCAGATGACAGGCAGGAATCGTGCAGCTCAGCTGGCAATTGTCAAGCAGATGAGCAGACAGTAATCACGCAGCTCAGCAGGCCCTGATCACGTGACTGAGCATGCACTGTTCACGTGGCTGATCATACACTGATCACGTGACTGATCATGCACTGATCACGTGGCTATCATGCACTGATCACGTGATGATCATGCACTGATCACGTGACTGTCATGCACTGATCACGTGGCTATCATGCACTGATCACGTGGCTGATCATGCACTGATCACGTGGCTATCATGCACTGATCACGTGGCTGATCATGCACTGATCACGGGACTGATCATGCACTGATCACGTGGCTATCATGCACTGCCTACAACTGACATGCACTGATCACGTGGCTGATCATGCACTGATCACGTGACTGATCATGCACTGATCACGTGACTGATCATGCACTGATCACGTGGCTGATCATGCACTGATCACGTGACTGATCATGCACTGATCACGTGGCTGATCATGCACTGATCACGTGGCTGATCATGCACTGATCACGTGACTGATCATGCACTGATCACGTGACTGATCATGCACTGATCACGTGGCTATCATGCACTGATCACGTGGCTGATCATGCACTGATCACGTGACTGATCATGCACTGATCACGTGACTGATCATGCACTGATCACGTGACTGATCATGCACTGATCACGTGGCTGATCATGCACTGATCACGTGGCTGATCATGCACTGATCACGTGACTGATCATGCACTGATCACGGACTGATCATGCACTGATCACGTGGCTATCATGCACTGATCACGTGGCTGATCATGCACTGATCACGTGACTGATCATGCACTGATCACGTGGCTATCATGCACTGATCACGTGGCTATCATGCACTGATCACGTGGCTGATCATGCACTGATCACGTGACTGATCATGCACTGATCACGTGGATATCATGCACTGATCACGTGACTGATCATGCACTGATCACGTGGATGATCATGCACTGATCACGTGACTGATCATGCACTGATCACGTGGCTATCATGCACTGATCACGTGGCTGATCATGCACTGATCACGTAGCTATCATGCACTGATCACGTGACTGATCATGCACTGATCACGTAATTGATCATGCACTGATCACGTGACTGATCATGCACTGATCACGTGACTGATCATGCACTGATCACGTGACTGATCATGCACTGATCACGTGGCTATCATGCACTGATCACGTGGCTGATCATGCACTGATCACGTAGCTACCATGCACTGGTCACGTGACTGATCATGCACTGATCACGTAATTGATCATGCACTGATCACGTGGCTGATCATGCACTGATCACGTGGCTGATCATGCACTGATCACGTGACTGATCATGCACTGATCACGTGGCTATCATGCACTGATCACGTGGCTGATCATGCACTGATCACGTGCTGATCATGCACTGATCACATGACTGATCATGCACTGATCACGTGACTGATCATGCACTGATCACGTGGCTATCATGCACTATCACGTGGCTGATCATGCAATGATCACGTAGCTACCATGTACTGGTCACGTGACTGATCATGCACTGATCACGTGATGATCATGCACTGATCACGTGGCTGATCATGCACTGATCACGTGACTGATCATGCACTGATCACGTGGCTATCATGCACTGATCACGTGGCTGATCATGCACTGATCACGTGGCTGATCATGCACTGATACCGTGACTGATCATGGACTGATCACATGACTATCATGCAGTGATCACGTGACTTAATGCACTGATCATGTGACTGATCATGCACTGATCATGTTTGCTATCATACACTGATCATGTGCCTCTGGAGGCAATAAACAAAGAGCTGAGTAGGCACGAATCAAACAGTCAGCAGGCAATAATCATGGAACTCAGCTGTGAGGAATCATGCTGCTCAGCTGGCAATAATCAAGCAGCTGAGCAGGCAGGAATTACGCAGCACAGCTGGCAATTGTCAAGCAGATGACAGGCAGGAATCGTGCAGCTCAGCTGGCAATTGTCAAGCAGATGAGCAGACAGTAATCACGCAGCTCAGCAGGCCCTGATCACGTGACTGAGCATGCACTGTTCACGTGAATCATGCTGCTCAGCTGGCAATAATCAAGCAGCTGATCAGGCAGGAATTACACAGCACAGCTGGCAATTGTCAAGCAGATGACAGGCAGGAATCGTGCAGCTCAGCTGGCAATTGTCAAGCAGATGAGCAGACAGTAATCACGCAGCTCATCAGGCACTGATCACGTGACTGAGCATGCACTGTTCACGTGGCTGATCATACACTGATCACGTGACTGATCATGCACTGATCACGTGGATATCATGCACTGATCACGTGGCTGATCATACACTGTTCACGTGTCTGACCATGCACTGATCACGTGGCTGATCATACACTGCTCACGTAACTGATCATGCACTGATCACGTGGCTATCATGCACTGATCACGTGGCTGATCATGCACTGATCACGTGGCTGATCACACACTGTCACGTGACATATCATGCACTGATCACGTGGCACTCATGCACTGATCACGTGGCTGATCATACTCTGATCACGTAACTGATCATGCACACATCACGTGGCTATCATGCACTGCTCACGTGGCTGTCATGCAATGATCACGTAGCTACCATATACTGGTCACGTGACTGATCATGCACTGATCACGTAAATGATCATGCACTGATCACGTGACTGATCATGCACTGATCACGTGACTGATCATGCACTGATCACGTGGCTATCATGCACTGCTCACGTGGCTGATCATGCACGATCACGTAGCAACCATGTACTGGTCACGTGACTGATCATGCACTGATCACGTGGCTGATCATGCACTGATCACGTGGCTGATCACACATGATCACGTGACTGATCATGCACTGATCACGTGGCTATCATGCACTGATCACGTGGCTATCATGCACTGATCACGTGGCTATCATGCACTGATCACGTGGCTGATCATGCACTGATCACGTGACTGATCATGCACTGATCACGTGGCTGATCATGCACTGATCACGTGGCTGATCATGCACTGATCACGTGGCTATCATGCACTGATCACGTGACTGATCATGCACTGATCACGTGGCTGATCATGCACTGATCACGTGGCTGATCATGCACTGATCACGTGACTGATCATGCACTGATCACGTGGCTATCATGCACTGATCACGTGGCTATCATGCACTGATCACGTGGCTGATCATGCACTGATCACGTAGCTATCATGCACTGATCACGTGACTGATCATGCACTGATCACGTAATTGATCATGCACTGATCACGTGGCTGATCATGCACTGATCACGTGGCTGATCATACACGATCACGTGACTGATCATGCACTGATCACGTGACTGATCATGCACTGATCACGTGGCTATCATGCACTGATCACGTGGATATCATGCACTGATCACGTGGCTGATCATGCACTGATCACGTGACTGATCATGCACTGATCACGTGGCTGATCATGCACTGATCACGTGGCTATCATGCACTGATCACGTGACTGATCATGCACTGATCACGTAACTGATCATGCACTGATCACGTGACTGATCATGCACTGATCACGGGACTGATCATGCACTGATCACGTGGCTATCATGCACTGATCACGTGGCTGATCATGCACTGATCACGTGGCTATCATGCACTGATCACGTGGCTGATCATGCACTGATCACGTGGCTGATCATGCACTGATCACGTGACTGATCATGCACTGATCACGTGGCTGATCATGCACTGATCACGTGACTGATCATGCACTGATCACGTGACTGATCATGCACTGATCACGTGGCTGATCATGCACTGATCACGTGGCTGATCATGCACTGATCACGTGGCTGATCATACACTGATCACGTGACTGATCATGCACTGATCACGTGGCTATCATGCACTGATCACGTGGCTGATCATGCACTGATCACGTGGCTGATCACACACTGTCACGTGACATATCATGCACTGATCACGTGGCACTCATGCACTGATCACGTGGCTGATCATACACTGATCACGTAACTGATCATGCACTGATCACGTGGCTATCATGCACTGATCACGTGGCTGTCATGCAATGATCACGTAGCTATCATATACTGGTCACGTGACTGATCATGCACTGATCACGTAAATGATCATGCACTGATCACGTGACTGATCATGCACTGATCACGTGACTGATCATGCACTGATCACGTGGCTATCATGCACTGCTCACGTGGCTGATCATGCAACGATCACGTAGCAACCATGTACTGGTCACGTGACTGATCATGCACTGATCACGTGGCTGATCATGCACTGATCACGTGGCTGATCACACTGATCACGTGACTGATCATGCACTGATCACGTGGCTATCATGCACTGATCACGTGGCTGATCATGCACTGATCACGTGACTATCATGCACTGATCACGTGGCTGATCATGCACTGATCACGTGACTGATCATGCACTGATCACGTGGCTGATCATGCACTGATCACGTGACTGATCATGCACTGATCACGTGGCTATCATGCACTGATCACGTGACTGATCATGCACTGATCACGTAACTGATCATGCACTGATCACGTGACTGATCATGCACTGATCACGTGGCTGATCATGCACGATCACGTGACTGATCATGCACTGATCACGTGGCTATCATGCACTGATCACGTGGCTATCATGCACTGATCACGTGGCTATCATGCACTGATCACGTGGCTGATCATGCACGATCACGTGACTGATCATGCACTGATCACGTGACTGATCATGCACTGATCACGTGGCTATCATGCACTGATCACGTGGCTGATCATGCACTGATCATGAGCTACCATGCACTGATCACGTGACTGATCATACACTGATCACGTGACTGATCATGCACTGATCACGTGGCTGATCATGCACTGATACCGTGACTGAGCATGGACTGATCACATGACTATCATGTAGTGATCACGTGACTTAATGGCGCTGATCATGTGACTGATCATGCACTGATCATGTTTGCTATCATACACTGATCATGTGCCTCTGGAGGCAATAAACAAAGAGCTGAGTAGGCACGAATCAAACAGTCAGCAGGCAATAATCATGGAACTCAGCTGTGAGGAATCATGCTGCTCAGCTGGCAATAATCAAGCAGCTGAGCAGGCAGGAATTACGCAGCACAGCTGGCAATTGTCAAGCAGATGACAGGCAGGAATCATGCAGCTCAGCTGGCAATTGTCAAGCAGATGAGCAGACAGTAATCACGCAGCTCAGCAGGCCCTGATCACGTGACTGAGCATGCACTGTTCACGTGGCTGATCATACACTGATCACGTGATTGATCATGCACTGATCACGTGGATATCATGCACTGATCACGTGGCTGATCATACACTGATCACGTGTCTGATCATGCACTGATCACGTGGCTGATCATGCACTGATCACGTGGCTGATCATGCACTGATCACGTGGCTGATCATGCACTGATCACGTGGCTGATCATGCACTGATCACGTGGCTGATCATGCACTGATCACGTGGCTATCATGCACTGATCACGTGACTGATCATGCACTGATCACGTGACTGATCATGCACTGATCACGTGGCTGATCATGCACTGATCACGTGACTGATCATGCACTGATCACGTGACTGATCATGCACTGATCACGTGGCTATCATGCACTGATCACGTGGCTGATCATGCACTGATCACGTAGCTACCATGTACTGGTCACGTGACTGATCATGCACTGATCACGTAACTGATCATGCACTGATCACGTGGCTTATCATGCACTGATCATGTGACTGATCATGTGCTGATCATGTTTGGTGTCATACACTGATCATGTGCCTCTGGAGGCAATGAACAAAGAGCTGAGTAGGCAGGAATCAGTCAGCAGGCAATAATCATGGAACTCAGCTGTGAGAAATCATGCTGCTCAGCTGGCAATAATCAAGTAGATGAGCAGGCAGGAATTATGCAGCACAGGTGGCAATTGTCAAGCAGATGACAGGCAGGAATCGTGCAGCTCAGCTGGCAATTGTCAAGCAGATGAGCAGACAGTAATCACGCAGCTCAGCAGGCCCTGATCACGTGACTGAGCATGCACTGTTCACGTGGCTGATCATACACTGATCACGTGACTGATCATGCACTGATCACGTGGCTATCATGCACTGATCACGTGACTGATCATGCACTGATCACGTGACTGTCATGCACTGATCACGTGGCTATCATGCACTGATCACGTGGCTGATCATGCACTGATCACGTGGCTATCATGCACTGATCACGTGGCTGATCATGCACTGATCACGGGACTGATCATGCACTGATCACGGGCTATCATGCACTGATCACATGACTGATCATGCACTGATCACGTGGCTGATCATGCACTGATCACGTGACTGATCATGCACTGATCACGTGACTGATCATGCACTGATCACGTGGCTGATCATGCACTGATCACGTGACTGATCATGCACTGATCACGTGGCTGATCATGCACTGATCACGTGGCTGATCATGCACTGATCACGTGACTGATCATGCACTGATCACGTGACTGATCATGCACTGATCACGTGGCTATCATGCACTGATCACGTGGCTGATCATGCACTGATCACGTGACTGATCATGCACTGATCACGTGGCTATCATGCACTGATCACGTGGCTATCATGCACTGATCACGTGGCTGATCATGCACTGATCACGTGTCTGATCATGCACTGATCACGTGGCTGATCATGCACTGATCACGTAACTGATCATGCACTGATCACGTGGCTATCATGCACTGATCACTGGCTGACATGCACTGATCACGTGGCTGATCACACACTGTCACGTGACTATCATGCACTGATCACGTGGCACTCATGCACTGATCACGTGGCTGATCATACACTGATCACGTAACTGATCATGCACTGATCACGTGGCTATCATGCACTGATCACGTGGCTGTCATGCAATGATCACGGCTACCATATACTGATCACGTGACTGATCATGCACTGATCACGTAAATGATCATGCACTGATCACGTGACTGATCATGCACTGATCACGTGACTGATCATGCACTGATCACGTGGCTATCATGCACTGCTCACGTGGCTGATCATGCACGATCACGTAGCATCCATGTACTGGTCACGTGACTGATCATGCACTGATCACGTAATTGATCATGCACTGATCACGTGGCTCATCATGCACTGATCACGTGGCTGATCACACACGATCACGTGACTGATCATGCACTGATCACGTGGCTGATCATGCACTGATCACGTGGCTATCATGCACTGATCACGTGACTGATCATGCACTGATCACGTGGCTATCATGCACTGATCACGTGGCTGATCATGCACTGATCACGCAGCTATCATGCACTGATCACGTGACTGATCATGCACTGATCACGTAATTGATCATGCACTGATCACGTGGCTTATCATGCACTGATCATGTGACTGATCATGTGCTGATCATGTTTGGTGTCATACACTGATCATGTGCCTCTGGAGGCAATGAACATAGAGCTGAGTAGGCAGGAAACAGTCAGCAGGCTATAATCATGGAACTCAGCTCTGAGAAATCATGCTGCTCAGCTGGCAATAATCAAGCAGATGAGCAGGCAGGAATTACGCAGCACAGGTGGCAATTGTCAAGAGATGACAGGCAGGAATCGTGCAGCTCAGCTGGCAATTGTCAAGCAGATGAGCAGACAGTAATCACGCAGCTCAGCAGGCCCTGATCACGTGACTGAGCATGCACTGATCACGTGGCTGATCATGCACTGATCACGTGACTGATCATGCACTGATCACGTGACTGATCATGCACTGATCACGTGGCTATCATGCACTGATCACGTGGCTGATCATGCACTGATCATGCAGCTATCATGCACTGGTCACATGACTGATCATGCACTGATCACGTGACTGATCATGCACTGATCACGTGGCTATCATGCACTATCACGTGGCTGATCATGCACTGATCACGTGACTGATCATGCACTGATCACGTGACTGATCATGCACTGATCACGTGGCTATCATGCACTGATCACGTGGCTGATCATGCACTGATCACGTGGCTATCATGCACTGATCACGTGGCTATCATGCACTGATCACGTGGCTGATCATGCACTGATACCGTGACTGATCATGCACTGATCACATGACTATCATGTAGTGATCACGTGACTTAATGGTGCTGATCATGTGCTGATCATGTTTGCTATCATACACTGATCATGTGCCTCTGGAGGCAATAAACAAAGAGCTGAGTAGGCACGAATCAAACAGTCAGCAGGCAATAATCATGGAACTCAGCTGTGAGGAATCATGCTGCTCAGCTGGCAATAATCAAGCAGCTGAGCAGGCTGGAATTACGCAGCACAGCTGCAATTGTCAAGCAGATGAGCAGACAGTAATCACGCAGCTCAGCAGGCCCTGATCACGTGACTGAGCATGCACTGATCACGTGGCTGATCATGCACTGATCACGTGACTGATCATGCACTGATCACGTGGCTATCATGCACTGATCACGTGGCTGATCATGCACTGATCACGTAACTGATCATGCACTGATCACGTGGCTATCATGCACTGATCACGTGGCTGATCATGCACTGATCACGTGGCTGATCACACACTGTCACGTGACTATCATGCACTGATCACGTGGCACTCATGCACTGATCACGTGGCTGATCATACACTGATCACGTGACTGATCATGCACACATCACGTGGCTATCATGCACTGATCACGTGGCTGTCATGCAATGATCACGTAGCTACCATATACTGGTCACGTGACTGATCATGCACTGATCACGTAAATGATCATGCACTGATCACGTGACTGATCATGCACTGATCACGTGGCTATCATGCACTGATCACGTGGCTGATCATGCAATGATCACGTAGCAACCATGTACTGGTCACGTGACTGATCATGCACTGATCACGTAATTGATCATGCACTGATCACGTGGCTGATCATGCACTGATCACGTGGCTGATCACACATGATCACGTGACTGATCATGCACTGATCACGTGGCTATCATGCACTGATCACGTGGCTATCATGCACTGATCACGTGGATATCATGCACTGATCACGTGGCTGATCATGCACTGATCACGTGGCTGATCATGCACTGATCACGTGACTGATCATGCACTGATCACGGGCTATCATGCACTGATCACATGACTGATCATGCACTGATCACGTGACTGATCATGCACTGATCACGTGACTGATCATGCACTGATCACGTGACTGATCATGCACTGATCACGTGGCTGATCATGCACTGATCACGTGGCTATCATGCACTGATCACGTGGCTGATCATGCACTGATCACGTAGCTATCATGCACTGATCACGTGACTGATCATGCACTGATCACGTAATTGATCATGCACTGATCACGTGGCTGATCATGCACTGATCACGTGGCTGATCATGCACTGATCACGTGACTGATCATGCACTGATCACGTGACTGATCATGCACTGATCACGTGGCTGATCATGCACTGATCACGTGGCTGATCATGCACTGATCACGTGACTGATCATGCACTGATCACGTGACTGATCATGCACTGATCACGTGGCTATCATGCACTGATCACGTGGATATCATGCACTGATCACGTGGCTGATCACACTGATCACGTGACTGATCATGCACTGATCACGTGGCTATCATGCACTGATCACGTGGCTATCATGCACTGATCACGTGGCTGATCATGCACTGATCACGGCTATCATGCACTGATCACGTGACTGATCATGCACTGATCACGTGACTGATCATGCACTGATCACGTGACTGATCATGCACTGATCACGTGACTGATCATGCACTGATCACGTGACTGATCATGCACTGATCACGTGGCTATCATGCACTGATCACGTGACTGATCATGCACTGATCACGGACTGATCATGCACTGATCACGTGACTGATCATGCACTGATCACGTGACTGATCATGCACTGATCACGTGACTGATCATGCACTGATCACGTGACTGATCATGCACTGATCACGTGGCTATCATGCACTGATCACGTGGCTGATCATGCACTGATCACGTAGCTATCATGCACTGATCACGTGACTGATCATGCACTGATCACGTGACTGATCATGCACTGATCACGTGACTGATCATGCACTGATCACGTGACTGATCATGCACTGATCACGTGGCTATCATGCACTGATCACGTGGCTGATCATGCACTGATCACGTAGCTATCATGCACTGATCACGTGACTGATCATGCACTGATCACGTAACTGATCATGCACTGATCACGTGGCTGATCATGCACTGATCACGTGGCTATCATGCACTGATCACGTGACTGATCATGCACTGATCACGTGGCTGATCATGCACTGATCACGTGGCTGATCATGCACTGATCACGTGACTGATCATGCACTGATCACGTGACTGATCATGCACTGATCACGTGGCTGATCATGCACTGATCACGTGACTGATCATGCACTGATCACGTGACTGATCATGCACTGATCACGTGGCTATCATGCACTGATCACGTGGCTGATCATGCACTGATCACGCAGCTATCATGCACTGATCACGTGACTGATCATGCACTGATCACGTGACTGATCATGCACTGATCACGTGGCTTATCATGCACTGATCATGTGACTGATCATGTGCTGATCATGTTTGGTATCATACACTGATCATGTGCCTCTGGAGGCAATGAACAAAGAGCTGAGTAGGCACGAATCAGTCAGCAGGCAATAATCATGGAACTCAGCTGTGAGAAATCATGCTGCTCAGCTGGCAATAATCAAGCAGCTGAGCAGGCAGGAATTATGCAGCACAGCTGGCAATTGTCAAGCAGATGACAGGCAGGAATCGTGCAGCTCAGCTGGCAATTGTCAAGCAGATGAGCAGACAGTAATCACGCAGCTCAGCAGGCCCTGATCACGTGACTGAGCATGCACTGTTCACGTGGCTGATCATACACTGATCACGTGACTGATCATGCACTGATCACGTGACTGATCATGCACTGATCACGTGGCTGATCATGCACTGATCACGTGGCTGATCATGCACTGATCACGTGGCTGATCATGCACTGATCACGTGACTGATCATGCACTGATCACGTGGCTATCATGCACTGATCACGTGGCTGATCATGCACTGATCACGGGACTGATCATGCACTGATCACGGGCTATCATGCACTGATCACATGACTGACATGCACTGATCACGTGGCTGATCATGCACTGATCACGTGGCTGATCATACTGATCACGTGGCTATCATGCACTGATCACGTGGCTGATCATGCACTGATCACGTGACTGATCATGCACTGATCACGTGGCTGATCATGCACTGATCACGTGGCTATCATGCACTGATCACGTGGCTGATCATGCACTGATCACGTAGCTATCATGCACTGATCACGTGACTGATCATGCACTGATCACGTGGCTGATCATGCACTGATCACGTGACTGATCATGCACTGATCACGTGATTGATCATGCACTGATCACGTGGCTATCATGCACTGATCACGTGGCTGATCATGCACTGATCACGTGGCTGATCATGCACTGATCACGTGGCTGATCATGCACTGATCACGTGACTGATCATGCACTGATCACGTGGCTATCATGCACTGATCACGTGGCTGATCATGCACTGATCACGTGGCTATCATGCACTGTCACGTGACTGATCATGCACTGATCACGTGGCATCATGCACTGATCACGTGGCTGATCATACACTGATCACGTGACTGATCATGCACTGATCACGTGGCTATCATGCACTGATCACGTGGCTGATCATGCAATGATCACGTAGCTACATGCACTGATCACGTGACTGATCATGCACTGATCACGTGGCTGATCATGCACTGATCACGTGGCTGATCATGCACTGATCACGTGGCTATCATGCACTGATCACGTGGCTGATCATGCACTGATCACGTAGCTATCATGCACTGATCACGTGACTGATCATGCACTGATCACGTGATTGATCATGCACTGATCACGTGGCTGATCATGCACTGATCACGTGACTGATCATGCACTGATCACGTGACTGATCATGCACTGATCACGTGGCTATCATGCACTGATCACGTGGCTGATCATGCACTGATCACGTAGCTATCATGCACTGATCACGTGACTGATCATGCACTGATCACGTAATTGATCATGCACTGATCACGTGGCTGATCATGCACTGATCACGTGACTGATCATGCACTGATCACGTGACTGATCATGCACTGATCACGTGGCTATCATGCACTGATCACGTGGCTGATCATGCACTGATCACGCAGCTATCATGCACTGATCACGTGACTGATCATGCACTGATCACGTAATTGATCATGCACTGATCACGTGGCTGATCATGCACTGATCACGTGACTGATCATGCACTGATCACGTGGCTGATCATGCACTGATCACGTGGCTATCATGCACTGATCACGTGGCTGATCATGCACTGATCACGTAGCTATCATGCACTGATCACGTGACTGATCATGCACTGATCACGTGACTGATCATGCACTGATCACGTGGCTATCATGCACTGATCACGTGACTGATCATGCACTGATCACGTGGCTGATCATACACTGATCACGTGACTGATCATGCACTGATCACGTGGCTGATCATGCACTGATCACGTGACTGATCATGCACTGATCACGTGACTATCATGCACTGATCACGTGACTTCATGCACTGATCACGTGACTGATCATGCACTGATCACGTGGCTATCATGCACTGATCACGTGGCTGATCATGCACTGATCACGCAGCTGAGCATGGACTGATCACATGACTGATCATGCACTGATCACGTGGCTTATCATGCACTGATCATGTGACTGATCATGCGCTGATCATGTTTGCTATCATACACTGATCATGTGCCTCTGGAGGCAATGAACAAAGAGCTGAGTAGGCACGAATCAGTCAGCAGGCAATAATCATGGAACTCAGCTGTGAGAAATCATGCTGCTCAGCTGGCAATAATCAAGCAGCTGAGCAGGCAGGAATTATGCAGCACAGCTGGCAATTGTCAAGCAGATGACAGGCAGGAATCGTGCAGCTCAGCTGGCAATTGTCAAGCAGATGAGCAGACAGTAATCACGCAGCTCAGCAGGCCCTGATCACGTGACTGAGCATGCACTGTTCACGTGGCTGATCATACACTGATCACGTGACTGATCATGCACTGATCACGTGACTGATCATGCACTGATCACGTGGCTGATCATGCACTGATCACGTGGCTGATCATGCACTGATCACGGGACTGATCATGCACTGATCACGGGCTATCATGCACTGACACATGACTGATCATGCACTGATCACGTGGCTGATCATGCACTGATCACGTGACTGATCATGCACTGATCACGTGACTGATCATGCACTGATCACGTGGCTGATCATGCACTGATCACGTGGCTATCATGCACTGATCACGTGGCTGATCATGCAATGATCACGTAGCTATCATGCACTGATCACGTGACTGATCATGCACTGATCACGTAACTGATCATGCACTGATCACGTGGCTGATCATGCACTGATCACGTGGCTGATCATGCACTGATCACGTGACTGATCATGCACTGATCACGTGACTGATCATGCACTGATCACGTGGCTGATCATGCACTGATCACGTGGCTGATCATGCACGATCACGTGACTGATCATGCACTGATCACGTGACTGATCATGCACTGATCACGTGGCTATCATGCACTGATCACGTGGCTATCATGCACTGATCACGTGGCTGATCACACACTGATCACGTGACTGATCATGCACTGATCACGTGGCTATCATGCACTGATCACGTGGCTATCATGCACTGATCACGTGGCTGATCATGCACTGATCACGTGGCTATCATGCACTGATCACGTGACTGATCATGCACTGATCACGTGACTGATCATGCACTGATCACGTGACTGATCATGCACTGATCACGTGACTGATCATGCACTGATCACGTGACTGATCATGCACTGATCACGTAGCTATCATGCACTGATCACGTGACTGATCATGCACTGATCACGGACTGATCATGCACTGATCACGTGACTGATCATGCACTGATCACGTGACTGATCATGCACTGATCACGTGACTGATCATGCACTGATCACGTGACTGATCATGCACTGATCACGTGGCTATCATGCACTGATCACGTGGCTGATCATGCACTGATCACGTAGCTACCATGCACTGATCACGTGACTGATCATGCACTGATCACGTGACTGATCATGCACTGATCACGTGACTGATCATGCACTGATCACGTGACTGATCATGCACTGATCACGTGGCTATCATGCACTGATCACGTGGCTGATCATGCACTGATCACGTAGCTATCATGCACTGATCACGTGACTGATCATGCACTGATCACGTGACTGATCATGCACTGATCACGTGGCTGATCATGCACTGATCACGTGGCTATCATGCACTGATCACGTGACTGATCATGCACTGATCACGTGACTGATCATGCACTGATCACGTGGCTGATCATGCACTGATCACGTGACTGATCATGCACTGATCACGTGACTGATCATGCACTGATCACGTGGCTGATCATGCACTGATCACGTGACTGATCATGCACTGATCACGTGACTGATCATGCACTGATCACGTGGCTATCATGCACTGATCACGTGGCTGATCATGCACTGATCACGCAGCTATCATGCACTGATCACGTGACTGATCATGCACTGATCACGTGACTGATCATGCACTGATCACGTGGCTTATCATGCATTGATCATGTGACTGATCATGTGCTGATCATGTTTGCTATCATACACTGATCATGTGCCTCTGGAGGCAATGAACAAAGAGCTGAGTAGGCAGGAATCAGTCAGCAGGCAATAATCATGGAACTCAGCTGTGAGAAATCATGCTGCTCAGCTGGCAATAATCAAGCAGCTGAGCAGGCAGGAATTACGCAGCACAGCTGGCAATTGTCAAGCAGATGACAGGCAGGAATCGTGCAGCTCAGCTGGCAATTGTCAAGCAGATGAGCAGACAGTAATCACGCAGCTCAGCAGGCCCTGATCACGTGACTGAGCATGCACTGTTCACGTGGCTGATCATACACTGATCACGTGACTGATCATGCACTGATCACGTGATGATCATGCACTGATCACGTGGCTGATCATGCACTGATCACGTGGCTGATCATGCACTGATCACGTGGCTGATCATGCACTGATCACGTGACTGATCATGCACTGATCACGTGGCTATCATGCACTGATCACGTGGCTGATCATGCACTGATCACGGGACTGATCATGCACTGATCACGGGCTATCATGCACTGACACATGACTGACATGCACTGATCACGTGGCTGATCATGCACTGATCACGTGACTGATCATGCACTGATCACGTGACTGATCATGCACTGATCACGTGGCTGATCATGCACTGATCACGTGGCTATCATGCACTGATCACGTGGCTGATCATGCACTGATCACGTAGCTATCATGCACTGATCACGTGACTGATCATGCACTGATCACGTGACTGATCATGCACTGATCACGTGGCTGATCATGCACTGATCACGTGGCTGATCATGCACTGATCACGTGACTGATCATGCACTGATCACGTGACTGATCATGCACTGATCACGTGGCTATCATGCACTGATCACGTGGCTGATCATACTGATCACGTGGCTGATCATGCACTGATCACGTGGCTGATCATGCACTGATCACGTGACTGATCATGCACTGATCACGTGGCTGATCATGCACTGATCACGTGGCTATCATGCACTGATCACGTGGCTGATCATGCACTGATCACGTAGCTATCATGCACTGATCACGTGACTGATCATGCACTGATCACGTGGCTGATCATGCACTGATCACGTGACTGATCATGCACTGATCACGTGACTGATCATGCACTGATCACGTGGCTATCATGCACTGATCACGTGGCTGATCATGCACTGATCACGTGGCTGATCATGCACTGATCACGTGGCTGATCATGCACTGATCACGTAACTGATCATGCACTGATCACGTGGCTATCATGCACTGATCACGTGGCTGATCATGCACTGATCACGTGGCTATCATGCACTGTCACGTGACTGATCATGCACTGATCACGTGGCATCATGCACTGATCACGTGGCTGATCATGCACTGATCACGTGACTGATCATGCACTGATCACGTGGCTATCATGCACTGATCACGTGGCTGATCATGCAATGATCACGTAGCTACATGCACTGATCACGTGACTGATCATGCACTGATCACGTGGCTGATCATGCACTGATCACGTGGCTGATCATGCACTGATCACGTGGCTATCATGCACTGATCACGTGGCTGATCATGCACTGATCACGTAGCTATCATGCACTGATCACGTGACTGATCATGCACTGATCACGTGGCTGATCATGCACTGATCACGTGACTGATCATGCACTGATCACGTGACTGATCATGCACTGATCACGTGGCTATCATGCACTGATCACGTGGCTGATCATGCACTGATCACGCAGCTACCATGCACTGATCACGTGACTGATCATGCACTGATCACGTAATTGATCATGCACTGATCACGTGGCTGATCATGCACTGATCACGTGACTGATCATGCACTGATCACGTGACTGATCATGCACTGATCACGTGGCTATCATGCACTGATCACGTGGCTGATCATGCACTGATCACGCAGCTACCATGCACTGATCACGTGACTGATCATGCACTGATCACGTAACTGATCATGCACTGATCACGTGGCTGATCATGCACTGATCACGTGACTGATCATGCACTGATCACGTGGCTGATCATGCACTGATCACGTGGCTATCATGCACTGATCACGTGGATATCATGCACTGATCACGTGGCTGATCATACACTGATCACGTGACTGATCATGCACTGATCACGTGGCTATCATGCACTGATCACGTGGCTGATCATGCACTGATCACGTAGCTATCATGCACTGATCACGTGACTGATCATGCACTGATCACGTGACTGATCATGCACTGATCACGTGGCTGATCATGCACTGATCACGTGGCTATCATGCACTGATCACGTGGCTGATCATGCACTGATCACGCAGCTATCATGCACTGATCACGTGACTGATCATGCACTGATCACGTGGCTGATCATGCACTGATCACGTGACTGATCATGCACTGATCACGTGACTGATCATGCACTGATCACGTGGCTATCATGCACTGATCACGTGGCTGATCATGCACTGATCACGCAGCTATCATGCACTGATCACGTGACTGATCATGCACTGATCACGTAACTGATCATGCACTGATCACGTGGCTGATCATGCACTGATCACGTGACTGATCATGCACTGATCACGTGGCTATCATGCACTGATCACGTGGCTGATCATGCACTGATCACGTGCCTGATCATGCACTGATCACATGACTGATCATGCACTGATCACGTGACTGATCATGCACTGATCACGTGGCTATCATGCACTATCACGTGGCTGATCATGCAATGATCACGTAGCTACCATGTACTGGTCACGTGACTGATCATGCACTGATCACGTGACTGATCATGCACTGATCACGTGGCTATCATGCACTGATCACGTGGCTGATCATGCACTGATCACGTGACTGATCATGCACTGATCACGTGACTGATCATGCACTGATCACGTGGCTATCATGCACTGATCACGTGGCTATCATGCACTGATCACGTGGCTGATCATGCACTGATCACGTGGCTGATCATGCACTGATCACGTGACTATCATGCACTGATCACGTGGCATCATGCACTGATCACGTGGCTGATCATGCACTGATCACGTGACTGATCATGCACTGATCACGTGGCTATCATGCACTGATCACGTGGCTGATCATGCACTGATCACGTGGCTGATCATGCACTGATCACGTGGCTGATCATGCACTGATCACGTGGCTGATCATGCAATGATCACGTAGCTACCATGTACTGATCACGTGACTGATCATGCACTGATCACGTAACTGATCATGCACTGATCACGTGGCTGATCATGCACTGATCACGTGGCTGATCACACATGATCACGTGACTGATCATGCACTGATCACGTGACTGATCATGCACTGATCACGTGGCTATCATGCACTGATCACGTGGATATCATGCACTGATCACGTGGCTGATCATGCACTGATCACGTGACTGATCATGCACTGATCACGTGACTGATCATGCACTGATCACGTGGTGATCATGCACTGATCACGTGGCTATCATGCACTGATCACGTGGCTATCATGCACTGATCACGTGGCTGATCATGCACTGATCACGTGACTGATCATGCACTGATCACGTGGCTATCATGCACTGATCACGTGGCTGATCATGCACTGATCACGTAGCTATCATGCACTGATCACGTGACTGATCATGCACTGATCACGTGACTGATCATGCACTGATCACGTGGCTGATCATGCACTGATCACGTGGCTGATCATGCACTGATCACGTGGCTGATCATGCACTGATCACGTGGATGATCATGCACTGATCACGTGACTGATCATGCACTGATCACGTGGCTATCATGCACTGATCACGTGGCTGATCATGCACTGATCACGCAGCTACATGCACTATCACGTGACTGATCATGCACTGATCACGTGACTGATCATGCACTGATCACGTGGCTATCATGCACTGATCACGTGGCTATCATGCACTGATCACGTGGCTGATCATGCACGATCACGTGACTGATCATGCACTGATCACGTGACTGATCATGCACTGATCACGTGACTGATCATGCACTGATCAGTGGCTATCATGCACTGATCACGTGGCTGATCATGCACTGATCACGTGACTGATCATGCACTGATCACGTGGCTATCATGCACTGATCACGTGGCTATCATGCACTGATCACGTGGCTGATCATGCACTGATCACGTGACTGATCATGCACTGATCACGTCTATATCATGCACTGATCACGTGACTGATCATGCACTGATCACGTGGCTGATCATGCACTGATCACGTGACTGATCATGCACTGATCACGTGGCTATCATGCACTGATCACGTGGCTGATCATACACTGATCACGTGACTGATCATGCACTGATCACGTGGCTATCATGCACTGATCACGTGGCTGATCATGCACTGATCACGTAGCTATCATGCACTGATCACGTGACTGATCATGCACTGATCACGTAACTGATCATGCACTGATCACGTGGCTGATCATGCACTGATCACGTGACTGATCATGCACTGATCACGTGGCTGATCATGCACTGATCACGTGACTGATCATGCACTGATCACGTGGCTATCATGCACTGATCACGTGGCTGATCATGCACTGATCACGTAGCTACCATGCACTGATCACGTGACTGATCATGCACTGATCACGTGGCTGATCATGCACTGATCACGTGACTGATCATGCACTGATCACGTGACTGATCATGCACTGATCACGTGGCTATCATGCACTGATCACGTGGCTGATCATGCACTGATCACGTGGCTATCATGCACTGATCACGTGACTGATCATGCACTGATCACGTGACTGATCATGCACTGATCACGTGGCTGATCATGCACTGATCACGTGGCTATCATGCACTGATCACGTGACTGATCATGCACTGATCACGTGGCTGATCATGCACTGATCACGTGGCTGATCATGCACTGATCACGTGACTGATCATGCACTGATCACGTGACTGATCATGCACTGATCACGTGGCTGATCATGCACTGATCACGTGACTGATCATGCACTGATCACGTGACTGATCATGCACTGATCACGTGGCTATCATGCACTGATCACGTGGCTGATCATGCACTGATCACGCAGCTATCATGCACTGATCACGTGACTGATCATGCACTGATCACGTGACTGATCATGCACTGATCACGTGGCTTATCATGCATTGATCATGTGACTGATCATGCGCTGATCATGTTTGCTATCATACACTGATCATGTGCCTCTGGAGGCAATGAACAAAGAGCTGAGTAGGCACGAATCAGTCAGCAGGCAATAATCATGGAACTCAGCTGTGAGGAATCATGCTGCTCAGCTGGCAATAATCAAGCAGCTGAGCAGGCAGGAATTACGCAGCACAGCTGGCAATTGTCAAGCAGATGACAGGCAGGAATCGTGCAGCTCAGCTGGCAATTGTCAAGCAGATGAGCAGACAGTAATCACGCAGCTCAGCAGGCCCTGATCACGTGACTGAGCATGCACTGTTCACGTGGCTGATCATACACTGATCACGTGACTGATCATGCACTGATCACGTGATATCATGCACTGATCACGTGGCTGATCATGCACTGATCACGTGGCTGATCATGCACTGATCACGTGGCTGATCATGCACTGATCACGTGACTGATCATGCACTGATCACGTGGCTATCATGCACTGATCACGTGGCTGATCATGCACTGATCACGGGACTGATCATGCACTGATCACGGGCTATCATGCACTGATCACATGACTGACATGCACTGATCACGTGGCTGATCATGCACTGATCACGTGACTGATCATGCACTGATCACGTGACTGATCATGCACTGATCACGTGGCTGATCATGCACTGATCACGTGGCTATCATGCACTGATCACGTGGCTGATCATGCACTGATCACGTAGCTATCATGCACTGGTCACGTGACTGATCATGCACTGATCACGTGACTGATCATGCACTGATCACGTGGCTGATCATGCACTGATCACGTGGCTGATCATGCACTGATCACGTGACTGATCATGCACTGATCACGTGACTGATCATGCACTGATCACGTGGCTATCATGCACTGATCACGTGGCTGATCATACTGATCACGTGGCTATCATGCACTGATCACGTGGCTGATCATGCACTGATCACGTGACTGATCATGCACTGATCACGTGGCTGATCATGCACTGATCACGTGGCTATCATGCACTGATCACGTGGCTGATCATGCACTGATCACGTAGCTATCATGCACTGATCACGTGACTGATCATGCACTGATCACGTGGCTGATCATGCACTGATCACGTGGCTGATCATGCACTGATCACGTGACTGATCATGCACTGATCACGTGGATATCATGCACTGATCACGTGGCTGATCATGCACTGATCACGTGGCTGATCATGCACTGATCACGTGGCTGATCATGCACTGATCACGTAACTGATCATGCACTGATCACGTGGCTATCATGCACTGATCACGTGGCTGATCATGCACTGATCACGTGGCTATCATGCACTGATCACGTGACTGATCATGCACTGATCACGTGGCATCATGCACTGATCACGTGGCTGATCATGCACTGATCACGTGACTGATCATGCACTGATCACGTGGCTATCATGCACTGATCACGTGGCTGATCATGCACTGATCACGTAGCTACATGCACTGATCACGTGACTGATCATGCACTGATCACGTGGCTGATCATGCACTGATCACGTGGCTGATCATGCACTGATCACGTGGCTATCATGCACTGATCACGTGGCTGATCATGCACTGATCACGTAGCTATCATGCACTGATCACGTGACTGATCATGCACTGATCACGTGGCTGATCATGCACTGATCACGTGACTGATCATGCACTGATCACGTGACTGATCATGCACTGATCACGTGGCTATCATGCACTGATCACGTGGCTGATCATGCACTGATCACGCAGCTATCATGCACTGATCACGTGACTGATCATGCACTGATCACGTGATTGATCATGCACTGATCACGTGGCTGATCATGCACTGATCACGTGACTGATCATGCACTGATCACGTGACTGATCATGCACTGATCACGTGGCTATCATGCACTGATCACGTGGCTGATCATGCACTGATCACGCAGCTACCATGCACTGATCACGTGACTGATCATGCACTGATCACGTAACTGATCATGCACTGATCACGTGGCTGATCATGCACTGATCACGTGACTGATCATGCACTGATCACGTGGCTGATCATGCACTGATCACGTGGCTATCATGCACTGATCACGTGGATATCATGCACTGATCACGTGGCTGATCATGCACTGATCACGTGACTGATCATGCACTGATCACGTGGCTATCATGCACTGATCACGTGGCTGATCATGCACTGATCACGTAGCTATCATGCACTGGTCACGTGACTGATCATGCACTGATCACGTGACTGATCATGCACTGATCACGTGGCTGATCATGCACTGATCACGTGGCTATCATGCACTGATCACGTGGCTGATCATGCACTGATCACGCAGCTATCATGCACTGATCACGTGACTGATCATGCACTGATCACGTGGCTGATCATGCACTGATCACGTGACTGATCATGCACTGATCACGTGACTGATCATGCACTGATCACGTGGCTATCATGCACTGATCACGTGGCTGATCATGCACTGATCACGCAGCTATCATGCACTGATCACGTGACTGATCATGCACTGATCACGTAATTGATCATGCACTGATCACGTGGCTGATCATGCACTGATCACGTGACTGATCATGCACTGATCACGTGGCTATCATGCACTGATCACGTGGCTGATCATGCACTGATCACGTGCCTGATCATGCACTGATCACATGACTGATCATGCACTGATCACGTGACTGATCATGCACTGATCACGTGGCTATCATGCACTGATCACGTGGCTGATCATGCAATGATCACGTAGCTACCATGCACTGGTCACGTGACTGATCATGCACTGATCACGTGACTGATCATGCACTGATCACGTGGCTATCATGCACTGATCACGTGGCTGATCATGCACTGATCACGTGACTGATCATGCACTGATCACGTGACTGATCATGCACTGATCACGTGGCTATCATGCACTGATCACGTGGCTATCATGCACTGATCACGTGGCTGATCATGCACTGATCACGTGGCTGATCATGCACTGATCACGTGACTGATCATGCACTGATCACGTGGCATCATGCACTGATCACGTGGCTGATCATGCACTGATCACGTGACTGATCATGCACTGATCACGTGGCTATCATGCACTGATCACGTGGCTGATCATGCACTGATCACGTGGCTGATCATGCACTGATCACGTGGCTGATCATGCACTGATCACGTGGCTGATCATGCACTGATCACGTAGCTACCATGCACTGATCACGTGACTGATCATGCACTGATCACGTGACTGATCATGCACTGATCACGTGGCTGATCATGCACTGATCACGTGGCTGATCACACATGATCACGTGACTGATCATGCACTGATCACGTGACTGATCATGCACTGATCACGTGGCTGATCATGCACTGATCACGTGGCTATCATGCACTGATCACGTGGCTGATCATGCACTGATCACGTAGCTATCATGCACTGATCACGTGACTGATCATGCACTGATCACGTGACTGATCATGCACTGATCACGTGGCTGATCATGCACTGATCACGTGACTGATCATGCACTGATCACGTGACTGATCATGCACTGATCACGTGACTGATCATGCACTGATCACGTGGCTATCATGCACTGATCACGTGGCTGATCATACTGATCACGTGACTGATCATGCACTGATCACGTGGCTGATCATGCACTGATCACGTGACTGATCATGCACTGATCACGTGGCTGATCATGCACTGATCACGTGGCTATCATGCACTGATCACGTGGCTGATCATGCACTGATCACGTAGCTATCATGCACTGATCACGTGACTGATCATGCACTGATCACGTGGCTGATCATGCACTGATCACGTGACTGATCATGCACTGATCACGTGACTGATCATGCACTGATCACGTGGATATCATGCACTGATCACGTGGCTGATCATGCACTGATCACGTGTCTGATCATGCACTGATCACGTGGCTGATCATACACTGATCACGTAACTGATCATGCACTGATCACGTGGCTATCATGCACTGATCACGTGGCTGATCATGCACTGATCACGTGGCTATCAGACACTGTCACGTGACTGATCATGCACTGATCACGTGGCATCATGCACTGATCACGTGGCTGATCATACACTGATCACGTGACTGATCATGCACTGATCACGTGGCTATCATGCACTGCTCACGTGGCTGATCATGCACTGATCACGTAGCTACATGCACTGATCACGTGACTGATCATGCACTGATCACGTGGCTGATCATGCACTGATCACGTGGCTGATCATGCACTGATCACGTGGCTATCATGCACTGATCACGTGGCTGATCATGCACTGATCACGTAGCTATCATGCACTGATCACGTGACTGATCATGCACTGATCACGTAATTGATCATGCACTGATCACGTGGCTGATCATGCACTGATCACGTGGCTGATCATGCACTGATCACGTGACTGATCATGCACTGATCACGTGGCTATCATGCACTGATCACGTGGCTGATCATGCACTGATCACGTAGCTATCATGCACTGATCACGTGACTGATCATGCACTGATCACGTGATTGATCATGCACTGATCACGTGGCTGATCATGCACTGATCACGTGACTGATCATGCACTGATCACGTGACTGATCATGCACTGATCACGTGGCTATCATGCACTGATCACGTGGCTGATCATGCACTGATCACGCAGCTATCATGCACTGATCACGTGACTGATCATGCACTGATCACGTAATTGATCATGCACTGATCACGTGGCTGATCATGCACTGATCACGTGACTGATCATGCACTGATCACGTGGCTGATCATGCACTGATCACGTGGCTATCATGCACTGATCACGTGGCTGATCATGCACTGATCACGTGGCTATCATGCACTGATCACGTGACTGATCATGCACTGATCACGTGACTGATCATGCACTGATCACGTGGCTATCATGCACTGATCACGTGACTGATCATGCACTGATCACGTGGCTGATCATGCACTGATCACGTGACTGATCATGCACTGATCACGTGGCTGATCATGCACTGATCACGTGACTGATCATGCACTGATCACGTGACTGATCATGCACTGATCACGTGACTTCATGCACTGATCACGTGACTGATCATGCACTGATCACGTGGCTATCATGCACTGATCACGTGGCTGATCATGCACTGATCACGCAGCTATCATGCACTGATCACGTGACTGATCATGCACTGATCACATGACTGATCATGCACTGATCACGTGGCTTATCATGCATTGATCATGTGACTGATCATGCGCTGATCATGTTTGGTATCATACACTGATCATGTGCCTCTGGAGGCAATGAACAAAGAGCTGAGTAGGCACGAATCAGTCAGCAGGCAATAATCATGGAACTCAGCTGTGAGGAATCATGCTGCTCAGCTGGCAATAATCAAGCAGCTGAGCAGGCAGGAATTACGCAGCACAGCTGGCAATTGTCAAGCAGATGACAGGCAGGAATCGTGCAGCTCAGCTGGCAATTGTCAAGCAGATGAGCAGACAGTAATCACGCAGCTCAGCAGGCCCTGATCACGTGACTGAGCATGCACTGTTCACGTGGCTGATCATACACTGATCACGTGACTGATCATGCACTGATCACGTGACTGATCATGCACTGATCACGTGGCTGATCATGCACTGATCACGTGGCTGATCATGCACTGATCACGGGACTGATCATGCACTGATCACGGGCTATCATGCACTGACACATGACTGACATGCACTGATCACGTGGCTGATCATGCACTGATCACGTGACTGATCATGCACTGATCACGTGACTGATCATGCACTGATCACGTGGCTGATCATGCACTGATCACGTGGCTATCATGCACTGCTCACGTGGCTGATCATGCAATGATCACGTAGCTATCATGCACTGATCACGTGACTGATCATGCACTGATCACGTGACTGATCATGCACTGATCACGTGGCTGATCATGCACTGATCACGTGGCTGATCATGCACTGATCACGTGACTGATCATGCACTGATCACGTGACTGATCATGCACTGATCACGTGGCTCATCATGCACTGATCACGTGGCTGATCACACACGATCACGTGACTGATCATGCACTGATCACGTGACTGATCATGCACTGATCACGTGGCTATCATGCACTGATCACGTGGATATCATGCACTGATCACGTGGCTGATCACACACGATCACGTGACTGATCATGCACTGATCACGTGGCTATCATGCACTGATCACGTGGCTATCATGCACTGATCACGTGGCTGATCATGCACTGATCACGTAGCTATCATGCACTGATCACGTGACTGATCATGCACTGATCACGTGACTGATCATGCACTGATCACGTGGCTGATCATGCACTGATCACGTGACTGATCATGCACTGATCACGTGACTGATCATGCACTGATCACGTGGCTATCATGCACTGATCACGTGACTGATCATGCACTGATCACGGACTGATCATGCACTGATCACGTGACTGATCATGCACTGATCACGTGACTGATCATGCACTGATCACGTGACTGATCATGCACTGATCACGTGGCTATCATGCACTGATCACGTGGCTGATCATGCAATGATCACGTAGCTACCATGCACTGATCACGTGACTGATCATGCACTGATCACGTGACTGATCATGCACTGATCACGTGACTGATCATGCACTGATCACGTGACTGATCATGCACTGATCACGTGGCTATCATGCACTGATCACGTGGCTGATCATGCAATGATCACGTAGCAACCATGTACTGGTCACGTGACTGATCATGCACTGATCACGTAATTGATCATGCACTGATCACGTGGCTGATCATGCACTGATCACGTGACTGATCATGCACTGATCACGTGACTGATCATGCACTGATCACGTGGCTATCATGCACTGATCACGTGGCTATCATGCACTGATCACGTGGATATCATGCACTGATCACGTGGCTGATCACACTGATCACGTGACTGATCATGCACTGATCACGTGGCTATCATGCACTGATCACGTGGCTGATCATGCACTGATCACGTGGCTATCATGCACTGATCACGTGACTGATCATGCACTGATCACGTGACTGATCATGCACTGATCACGTGGCTGATCATGCACTGATCACGTGGCTATCATGCACTGATCACGTGATGATCATGCAATGATCACGCAGCTACCATGCACTGATCACGTGACTGATCATGCACTGATCACGTGGCTGATCATGCACTGATCACGTGACTGATCATGCACTGATCACGTGACTGATCATGCACTGATCACGTGGCTATCATGCACTGATCACGTGGCTGATCATGCACTGATCACGCAGCTATCATGCACTGATCACGTGACTGATCATGCACTGATCACGTAACTGATCATGCACTGATCACGTGGCTGATCATGCACTGATCACGTGACTGATCATGCACTGATCACGTGGCTATCATGCACTGATCACGTGGCTGATCATGCACTGATCACGTGGCTGATCATGCACTGATCACGTGACTGATCATGCACTGATCACGTGACTGATCATGCACTGATCACGTGGCTATCATGCACTGATCACGTGGCTGATCATGCAATGATCACGTAGCACCATGTACTGGTCACGTGACTGATCATGCACTGATCACGTGACTGATCATGCACTGATCACGTGGCTATCATGCACTGATCACGTGGATGATCATGCACTGATCACGTGGCTGATCACACTGATCACGTGACTGATCATGCACTGATCACGTGGCTATCATGCACTGATCACGTGGCTGATCATGCACTGATCACGTGGCTGATCATGCACTGATCACGTGACTGATCATGCACTGATCACGTGACTGATCATGCACTGATCACGTGGCTATCATGCACTGATCACGTGGCTGATCATGCACTGATCACGTAGCTATCATGCACTGATCACGTGACTGATCATGCACTGATCACGTGGCTGATCATGCACTGATCACGTGACTGATCATGCACTGATCACGTGACTGATCATGCACTGATCACGTGACTGATCATGCACTGATCACGTGACTGATCATGCACTGATCACGTGGCTATCATGCACTGATCACGTGGCTGATCATGCACTGATCACGTAGCTACCATGCACTGATCACGTGACTGATCATGCACTGATCACGTAAATGATCATGCACTGATCACGTGACTGATCATGCACTGATCACGTGACTGATCATGCACTGATCACGTGGCTATCATGCACTGATCACGTGGCTGATCATGCACTGATCACGTAGCAACCATGTACTGATCACGTGACTGATCATGCACTGATCACGTAATTGATCATGCACTGATCACGTGGCTGATCATGCACTGATCACGTGACTGATCATGCACTGATCACGTGACTGATCATGCACTGATCACGTGGCTATCATGCACTGATCACGTGGCTATCATGCACTGATCACGTGGATATCATGCACTGATCACGTGGCTGATCATGCACTGATCACGTGACTGATCATGCACTGATCACGTGGCTATCATGCACTGATCACGTGGCTGATCATGCACTGATCACGTAGCTACCATGCACTGATCACGTGACTGATCATGCACTGATCACGTGACTGATCATGCACTGATCACGTGGCTGATCATGCACTGATCACGTGGCTATCATGCACTGATCACGTGGCTGATCATGCACTGATCATGCAGCTATCATGCACTGATCACGTGACTGATCATGCACTGATCACGTGGCTGATCATGCACTGATCACGTGACTGATCATGCACTGATCACGTGGCTGATCATGCACTGATCACGTGGATATCATGCACTGATCACGTGGCTGATCATGCACTGATCACGTGGCTATCATGCACTGATCACGTGGCTGATCATGCACTGATCACGTGACTGATCATGCACTGATCACGTGGCTGATCATGCACTGATCACGTGACTGATCATGCACTGATCACGTGGCTATCATGCACTGATCACGTGGCTGATCATGCAATGATCACGTAGCTACCATGCACTGGTCACGTGACTGATCATGCACTGATCACGTAACTGATCATGCACTGATCACGTGACTGATCATGCACTGATCACGTGACTGATCATGCACTGATCACGTGGCTATCATGCACTGATCACGTGGCTGATCATGCACTGATCACGTAGCAATCATGCACTGATCACGTGACTGATCATGCACTGATCACGTAATTGATCATGCACTGATCACGTGGCTGATCATGCACTGATCACGTGACTGATCATGCACTGATCACGTGACTGATCATGCACTGATCACGTGGTGATCATGCACTGATCACGTGGCTATCATGCACTGATCACGTGGATATCATGCACTGATCACGTGGCTGATCATACACTGATCACGTGACTGATCATGCACTGATCACGTGGCTATCATGCACTGATCACGTGGCTGATCATGCACTGATCACGTAGCTATCATGCACTGATCACGTGACTGATCATGCACTGATCACGTAACTGATCATGCACTGATCACGTGACTGATCATGCACTGATCACGTGACTGATCATGCACTGATCACGTGGCTATCATGCACTGATCACGTGGCTGATCATGCAATGATCACGTAGCTACCATGTACTGGATCACGTGACTGATCATGCACTGATCACGTAACTGATCATGCACTGATCACGTGGCTGATCATGCACTGATCACGTGACTGATCATGCACTGATCACGTGACTGATCATGCACTGATCACGTGGCTATCATGCACTGATCACGTGGCTGATCATGCACTGATCACGTGGATATCATGCACTGATCACGTGGCTGATCATGCACTGATCACGTGACTGATCATGCACTGATCACGTGGCTATCATGCACTGATCACGTGGCTGATCATGCACTGATCACGTAGCTATCATGCACTGATCACGTGACTGATCATGCACTGATCACGTGACTGATCATGCACTGATCACGTGGCTGATCATGCACTGATCACGTGGCTATCATGCACTGATCACGTGGCTGATCATGCAATGATCACGCAGCTATCATGCACTGATCACGTGACTGATCATGCACTGATCACGTGGCTGATCATGCACTGATCACGTGACTGATCATGCACTGATCACGTGACTGATCATGCACTGATCACGTGGCTATCATGCACTGATCACGTGGCTGATCATGCACTGATCACGTAGCTATCATGCACTGATCACGTGACTGATCATGCACTGATCACGTAACTGATCATGCACTGATCACGTGGCTGATCATGCACTGATCACGTGACTGATCATGCACTGATCACGTGGCTATCATGCACTGATCACGTGGCTGATCATGCACTGATCACGTGGCTGATCATGCACTGATCACGTGACTGATCATGCACTGATCACGTGACTGATCATGCACTGATCACGTGGCTATCATGCACTGATCACGTGGCTGATCATGCACTGATCACGTGGCTATCATGCACTGATCACGTGACTGATCATGCACTGATCACGTGACTGATCATGCACTGATCACGTGGCTATCATGCACTGATCACGTGGCTGATCATGCACTGATCACGTGCCTGATCATGCACTGATCACGTGACTGATCATGCACTGATCACGTGGCTATCATGCACTGATCACGTGGCTATCATGCACTGATCACGTGGCTGATCATGCACTGATCACGTGGCTGATCATGCACTGATCACGTGACTATCATGCACTGATCACGTGGCATCATGCACTGATCACGTGGCTGATCATGCACTGATCACGTGACTGATCATGCACTGATCACGTGGCTATCATGCACTGATCACGTGGCTGATCATGCACTGATCACGTGGCTATCATGCACTGATCACGTGGCTGATCATGCACTGATCACGTGGCTGATCATGCACTGATCACGTAGCTATCATGCACTGATCACGTGACTGATCATGCACTGATCACGTGGCATCATGCACTGATCACGTGGCTGATCATGCACTGATCACGTGACTGATCATGCACTGATCACGTGACTGATCATGCACTGATCACGTGACTGATCATGCACTGATCACGTGGCTATCATGCACTGATCACGTGGCTGATCATGCACTGATCACGCAGCTACCATGCACTGATCACGTGACTGATCATGCACTGATCACATGACTGATCATGCACTGATCACGTGGCTTATCATGCACTGATCATGTGACTGATCATGTGCTGATCATGTTTGGTGTCATACACTGATCATGTGCCTCTGGAGGCAATGAACAAAGAGCTGAGTAGGCACGAATCAGTCAGCAGGCAATAATCATGGAACTCAGCTCTGAGAAATCATGCTGCTCAGCTGGCAATAATCAAGCAGATGAGCAGGCAGGAATTATGCAGCACAGCTGGCAATTGTCAAGCAGATGACAGGCAGGAATGTGCAGCTCAGCTGGCAATTGTCAAGCAGATGAGCAGACAGTAATCACGCAGCTCAGCAGGCCCTGATCACGTGACTGAGCATGCACTGTTCACGTGGCTGATCACACACTGATCACGTGACTGATCATGCACTGATCACGTGACTGATCATGCACTGATCACGTGGCTATCATGCACTGATCACGTGGCTGATCATGCACTGATCACGGGACTGATCATGCACTGATCACGGGCTATCATGCACTGATCATGACTGACATGCACTGATCACGTGGCTGATCATGCACTGATCACGTGACTGATCATGCACTGATCACGTGACTGATCATGCACTGATCACGTGACTGATCATGCACTGATCACGTGGCTATCATGCACTGATCACGTGGCTGATCATGCACTGATCACGTGACTGATCATGCACTGATCACGTGGCTGATCATGCACTGATCACGTGACTGATCATGCACTGATCACGTGACTGATCATGCACTGATCACGTGGCTATCATGCACTGATCACGTGACTGATCATGCATGATCACGCAGCTATCATGCACTGATCACGTGACTGATCATGCACTGATCACGTGACTGATCATGCACTGATCACGTGGCTATCATGCACTGATCACGTGGCTGATCATGCACTGATCACGTAGCTACCATGTACTGATCACGTGACTGATCATGCACTGATCACGTGACTGATCATGCACTGATCACGTGGCTATCATGCACTGATCACATGACTGATCATGCACTGATCACGTGGATGATCATGCACTGATCACGTGACTGATCATGCACTGATCACGTGACTGATCATGCACTGATCACGTGGCTGATCATGCACTGATCACGTGATTGATCATGCACTGATCACGTGGCTGATCATGCACTGATCACGTGGCTGATCATGCACTGATCACGTGACTGATCATGCACTGATCACGTGACTGATCATGCACTGATCACGTGGCTATCATGCACTGATCACGTGGCTGATCATGCACTGATCACGTGACTGATCATGCACTGATCACGTGACTGATCATGCACTGATCACGTGACTGATCATGCACTGATCACGTGGCTATCATGCACTGATCACGTGGCTATCATGCACTGATCACGTGGCTGATCACAGAACTATCACGTGACTGATCATGCACTGATCACGTGGCTGATCATGCACTGATCACGTGGTATCATGCACTGATCACGTGGCTGATCATGCACTGATCACGTGACTGATCATGCACTGATCACGGGCTATCATGCACTGACACATGACTGACATGCACTGATCACGTGGATGATCATGCACTGATCACGTGACTGATCATGCACTGATCACGTGACTGATCATGCACTGATCACGTGGCTGATCATGCACTGATCACGTGGCTATCATGCACTGATCACGTGGCTGATCATGCAATGATCACGTAGCTACCATGTACTGGTCACGTGACTGATCATGCACTGATCACGTAATTGATCATGCACTGATCACGTGGCTGATCATGCACTGATCACGTGGCTGATCATGCACTGATCACGTGACTGATCATGCACTGATCACGTGACTGATCATGCACTGATCACGTGGCTATCATGCACTGATCACGTGGCTGACATACACTGATCACGTGCCTGATCATGCACTGATCACGTGGCTGATCATGCACTGATCACGTGACTGATCATGCACTGATCACGTGTCTGATCATGCACTGATCACGTGGCTATCATGCACTGCTCACGTGGCTGATCATGCATGATCACGCAGCTACCATGTACTGGTCACATGACTGATCATGCACTGATCACGTGACTGATCATGCAGTGATCACGTGGCTATCATGCACTACTCACGTGGCTGATCATGCAATGATCATGTAGCTACCATGTACAGGTCACGTGAATGATCATACACCCATCAGGTGACTGATCATGCACTGATCACGTGGCTATCATGCACTGATCACGAGACTGATCATGCACTGATCACGTCTATATCATGCACTGATCACATGACTGCCCATGCACTGATCACGTGGATGATCATACACTAATCATGTGACAGATCATGCACTGATCACGTGGCTGATCATGCACTGATACCGTGACTGAGCATGGACTGATCACATGACTATCATGTAGTGATCACGTGACTTAATGGCGCTGATCATGTGACTGATCATGCGCTGATCATGTTTGCTATCATACACTGATCATGTGCCTCTGGAGGCAATAAACAAAGAGCTGAGTAGGCACGAATCAAACAGTCAGCAGGCAATAATCATGGAACTCAGGTGTGAGGAATCATGCTGCTCAGCTGGCAATAATCAAGCAGCTGAGCAGGCAGGAATTACGCAGCACAGCTGGCAATTGTCAAGCAGATGACAGGCAGGAATCGTGCAGCTCAGCTGGCAATTGTCAAGCAGATGAGCAGACAGTAATCACGCAGCTCAGCAGGCCCTGATCACGTGACTGAGCATGCACTGTTCACGTGGCTGATCATACACTGATCACGTGATTGATCATGCACTGATCACTTGGATATCATGCACTGATCACGTGGCTGATCATACACTGCTCACGTAACTGATCATGCACTGATCACGTGGCTATCATGCACTGATCACGTGGCTGAACATGCACTGTTCACGTGGCTGATCACACACCTGTCACGTGACATATCATGCACTGATCACGTGGCACTCATGCACTGATCACGTGGCTGATCATACACTGCTCACGTAACTCATCATGCACTGATCACGTGGCTATCATGCACTGCTCACGTGGCTCGTCATGGAATGATAACGTAGCTACCATATACTGGTCACGTGACTGATCATGCACTGATCACGTGGCTATCATGCACTGATCACGTGGCTGATCATGCACTGATCACGTAGCAACCATGTACTGGTCACGTGACTGATCATGCACTGATCACGTAATTGATCATGCACTGATCACGTGGCTCATCATGCACTGATCACGTGGCTGATCACACACGATCACGTGACTGATCATGCACTGATCACGTGACTGATCATGCACTGATCACGTGGCTATCATGCACTGATCACGTGGCTATCATGCACTGATCACGTGGCTGATCACACACGTATCACGTGACTGATCATGCACTGATCACGTGGCTATCATGCACTGATCACGTGGCTATCATGCACTGATCACGTGGATATCATGCACTGATCACGTGGCTGATCACACACGATCACGTGACTGATCATGCACTGATCACGTGGCTATCATGCACTGATCACGTGGCTATCATGCACTGATATCATGCACTGATCACGTGGCTGATCATGCACTGATCACGTGACTGATCATGCACTGATCACGTGGCTATCATGCACTGATCACGTGGCTGATCATGCACTGATCACGTAGCTATCATGCACTGATCACGTGACTGATCATGCACTGATCACGTGGCTGATCATGCACTGATCATGTGGCTGATCATGCACTGATCACGTAGCTATCATGCACTGATCACGTGACTGATCATGCACTGATCACGTGGCTGATCATGCACTGATCACGTGACTGATCATGCACTGATCACGTGGCTGATCATGCACTGATCACGTGGCTATCATGCACTGATCACGTGGCTGATCATGCACTGATCACGCAGCTACATGCACTGGTCACATGACTGATCATGCACTGATCACGTGACTGATCATGCACTGATCACGTGGCTTATCATGCACTGATCATGTGACTGATCATGCGCTGATCATGTTTGCTATCATACACTGATCATGTGCCTCTGGAGGCAATGAACAAAGAGCTGAGTAGGCACGAATCAGTAGGCAATAATCATGGAACTCAGCTGTGAGAAATCATGCTGCTCAGCTGGCAATAATCAAGCAGCTGAGCAGGCAGGAATTATGCAGCACAGCTGGCAATTGTCAAGCAGATGACAGGCAGGAATCGTGCAGCTCAGCTGGCAATTGTCAAGCAGATGAGCAGACAGTAATCACGCAGCTCAGCAGGCCCTGATCACGTGACTGAGCATGCACTGATCACGTGGCTGATCATGCACTGATCACGTGACTGATCATGCACTGATCACGTGGCTGATCATGCACTGATCACGTGACTGATCATGCACTGATCACGTGGTGATCATGCACTGATCACGTGGCTATCATGCACTGATCACGTGGCTATCATGCACTGATCACGTGGCTGATCATACACTGATCACGTGACTGATCATGCACTGATCACGTGGCTATCATGCACTGATCACGTGGCTATCATGCACTGATCACGTGGCTGATCATGCACTGATCACGTAGCTATCATGCACTGATCACGTGACTGATCATGCACTGATCACGTGACTGATCATGCACTGATCACGTGGCTGATCATGCACTGATCACGTGGCTATCATGCACTGCTCACGTGGCTGATCATGCACTGATCACGCAGCTACCATGCACTGATCACGTGACTGATCATGCACTGATCACGTGGCTGATCATGCACTGATCACGTGACTGATCATGCACTGATCACGTGACTGATCATGCACTGATCACGTGGCTATCATGCACTGATCACGTGGCTGATCATGCACTGATCACGTGGCTGATCATGCACTGATCACGTGACTGATCATGCACTGATCACGTGACTGATCATGCACTGATCACGTGGCTATCATGCACTGATCACGTGGCTGATCATGCACTGATCACGTAGCTACCATGTACTGTCACGTGACTGATCATGCACTGATCACGTGACTGATCATGCACTGATCACGTGGCTATCATGCACTGATCACGTGGCTGATCATGCACTGATCACGTGGCTATCATGCACTGATCACGTGACTGATCATGCACTGATCACGTGGCTGATCATGCACTGATCACGTGGCTGATCATGCACTGATCACGTGGCTGATCATGCACTGATCACGTGACTGATCATGCACTGATCACGTGACTGATCATGCACTGATCACGTGGCTATCATGCACTATCACGTGGCTGATCATGCAATGATCATGTAGCTACCATGTACAGTCACGTGACTGATCATGCACTGATCACGTGACTGATCATGCACTGATCACGTGGCTATCATGCACTGATCACGTGGCTGATCATGCACTGATCACGTGCCTGATCATGCACTGATCACGTGACTGATCATGCACTGATCACGTGCAATCATGCACTGATCACGTGGCTGATCATGCACTGATCACGTGGCTGATCATGCACTGATCACGTGGCTATCATGCACTGATCACGTGGCTGATCATGCACTGATACCGTGACTGAGCATGGACTGATCACATGACTATCATGTAGTGATCACGTGACTTAATGGCGCTGATCATGTGACTGATCATGCGCTGATCATGTTTGCTATCATACACTGATCATGTGCCTCTGGAGGCAATAAACAAAGAGCTGAGTAGGCACGAATCAAACAGTCAGCAGGCAATAATCATAGAACTCAGGTGTGAGGAATCATGCTGCTCAGCTGGCAATAATCAAGCAGCTGAGCAGGCAGGAATTATGAAGCACAGGTGGCAATTGTCAAGCAGATGAGAGGCAGGAATCGTGCAGCTCAGCTGGCAATTGTCAAGCAGATGAGCAGACAGTAATCACGCAGCTCAGCAGGCCCTGATCACGTGACTGAGCATGCACTGTTCACGTGGCTGATCATACACTGATCACGTGATTGATCATGCACTGATCACTTGGATATCATGCACTGATCACGTGGCTGATCATACACTGTTCATGTCTCTAACCATGCATTGATCACGTGGCTGATCATACACTGCTCACGTAACTGATCATGCACTGATCACGTGGCTATCATGCACTGATCACGTGGCTGAACATGCACTGTTCACGTGGCTGATCACACCTGTCACGTGACTGATCATGCACTGATCACGTGGCACTCATGCACTGATCACGTGACTGATCATACTCTACTCACGTAGCTGATCATGCACACATCACGTGGCTATCCTGCACTGCTCACGTGGCTGGTCATGCAAAGATCACGTAGCTACCATATACTGGTCACGCGACTGATCATGCACAGATCACGTAAATGATCATGCACTGTTCACGTGACTGATCATGTACTGATCACGTGACTGATCATGCACTGATCACGTGGCTATCATGCTCTGCACACGTGGCTGATCATGCAATGATCACGTTGCTACCATGTACTGGTCACGTGACTGATCATGCACTGATCACGTGACAATCATGCACTGATCACATGGCTATCATGCACTGATCACGTGGCTGATCATGCACTGATCACGTGACTGATCATGCACTGATCACGTGGCTGATCATGCACTGATCACGTGGCTGATCATGCACTGATCACGTGGCTATCATGCACTGATCACGTGGCTGATCATGCACTGATCACGTGACTGATCATGCACTGATCACGTGGCTATCATGCACTGATCACGTGGCTGATCATGCAATGATCACGCAGCTACATGTACTGGTCACGTGACTGATCATGCACTGATCACGTGACTGATCATGCACTGATCACGTGGCTATCATGCACTGATCACGTGGCTGATCATGCACTGATCACGTGGCTGATCACAGATATCACGTGACTGATCATGCACTGATCACGTGGCTGATCATGCACTGATCACGTGGCTATCATGCACTGATCACGTGGCTGATCATGCACTGATCACGTGGCTGATCATGCACTGATCACGTGACTGATCATGCACTGATCACGTGGCTATCATGCACTGATCACGTGGCTGATCATGCACTGATCACGTGGCTATCATGCACTGATCACGTGACTGATCATGCACTGATCACGTGACTGATCATGCACTGATCACGTGGCTATCATGCACTGATCACGTGGCTGATCATGCACTGATCACGTGGCTGATCATGCACTGATCACGTGACTATCATGCACTGATCACGTGGCATCATGCACTGATCACGTGGCTGATCATACACTGATCACGTGACTGATCATGCACTGATCACGTGGCTATCATGCACTGATCACGTGGCTGTCATGCAATGATCACGGCTACCATATACTGATCACGTGACTGATCATGCACTGATCACGTAACTGATCATGCACTGATCACGTGACTGATCATGCACTGATCACGTGACTGATCATGCACTGATCACGTGACTATCATGCACTGATCACGTGGCTATCATGCACTGATCACGTGACTGATCATGCACTGATCACGTGACTGATCATGCACTGATCACGTGGCTGATCATGCACTGATCACGTGGCTGATCATGCACTGATCACGTGGCTGATCATGCACTGATCACGTGGCTGATCATGCACTGATCACGTGACTGATCATGCACTGATCACGTGGCTATCATGCACTGATCACGTGGCTGATCATGCAATGATCACGCAGCTACATGCACTATCACGTGACTGATCATGCACTGATCACGTGACTGATCATGCACTGATCACGTGACTATCATGCACTGATCACGTGGCTATCATGCACTGATCACGTGGCTGATCATGCACTGATCACGTGACTGATCATGCACTGATCACGTGACTGATCATGCACTGATCACGTGACTGATCATGCACTGATCACGTGGCTATCATGCACTGATCACGTGGCTGATCATGCACTGATCACGTGACTGATCATGCACTGATCACTGGCTATCATGCACTGATTACGTGGCTATCATGCACTGATCACGTGGCTGATCATGCACTGATCACGTGACTGATCATGCACTGATCACGGCTATCATGCACTGATCACGTGACTGATCATGCACTGATCACGTGCTGATCATGCACTGATCACGTGACTGATCATGCACTGATCACGTGACTATCATGCACTGATCACGTGGCTGATCATACACTGATCACGTGACTGATCATGCACTGATCACGTGGCTATCATGCACTGATCACGTGGCTGATCATGCAATGATCACGTAGCTATCATGCACTGGTCACGTGACTGATCATGCACTGATCACGTAACTGATCATGCACTGATCACGTGACTGATCATGCACTGATCACGTGACTGATCATGCACTGATCACGTGGCTATCATGCACTGATCACGTGGCTGATCATGCAACGATCACGTAGCAACCATGCACTGATCACGTGACTGATCATGCACTGATCACGTAATTGATCATGCACTGATCACGTGGCTGATCATGCACTGATCACGTGGCTGATCACACATGATCACGTGACTGATCATGCACTGATCACGTGGCTCTCATGCACTGATCACGTGGCTGATCATGCACTGATCACGTGGCTATCATGCACTGATCACGTGGCTGATCATGCACTGATCACGTAGGATCATGCACTGATCACGTGACTGATCATGCACTGATCACGTAATTGATCATGCACTGATCACGTGGCTCATCATGCACTGATCACGTGGCTGATCACACTGATCACGTGACTGATCATGCACTGATCACGTGACTGATCATGCACTGATCACGTGGCTATCATGCACTGATCACGTGGCTATCATGCACTGATCACGTGGCTGATCATGCACTGATCACGTAGCTATCATGCACTGATCACGTGACTGATCATGCACTGATCACGTGACTGATCATGCACTGATCACGTGACTGATCATGCACTGATCACGTGACTGATCATGCACTGATCACGTGACTGATCATGCACTGATCACGTGACTGATCATGCACTGATCACGTGGCTATCATGCACTGATCACGTGGCTGATCATGCACTGATCACGCAGCTACCATGCACTGATCACATGACTGATCATGCACTGATCACATAACTGATCATGCACTGATCACGTGGCTTATCATGCACTGATCATGTGACTGATCATGTGCTGATCATGTTTGGTGTCATACACTGATCATGTGCCTCTGGAGGCAATGAACAAAGAGCTGAGTAGGCAGGAATCAGTCAGCAGGCAATAATCATGGAACTCAGCTCTGAGAAATCATGCTGCTCAGCTGGCAATAATCAAGTAGCTGAGCAGGCAGGAATTATGCAGCACAGTGGCAATTGTCAAGGAGATGACAGGCAGGAATGTGCAGCTCAGCTGGCAATTGTCAAGCAGATGAGCAGACAGTAATCACGCAGCTCAGCAGGCCCTGATCACGTGACTGAGCATGCACTGTTCACGTGGCTGATCACACACTGATCACGTGACTGATCATGCACTGATCACGTGACTGATCATGCACTGATCACGTGGCTGATCATGCACTGATCACGTGGCTGATCATGCACTGATCACGTGGCTGATCATGCACTGATCACGTGGCTGATCATGCACTGATCACGTGACTGATCATGCACTGATCACGTGGCTGATCATGCACTGATCACGTGGCTATCATGCACTGATCACGTGGCTGATCATGCATGATCACGCAGCTACCATGTACTGATCACGTGACTGATCATGCACTGATCACGTGACTGATCATGCACTGATCACGTGGCTATCATGCACTGATCACGTGGCTGATCATGCACTGATCATGTAGCTACCATGTACTGGTCACGTGAATGATCATGCACTGATCAGTGACTGATCATGCACTGATCACGTGGCTATCATGCACTGATCACGTGACTGATCATGCACTGATCACGTGGCTGATCATGCACTGATCACGTGACTGATCATGCACTGATCACGTGACTGATCATGCACTGATCACGTGGCTGATCATGCACTGATCACGTGGCTGATCATGCACTGATCACGTGGCTGATCATGCACTGATCACGTGGCTGATCATGCACTGATCACGTGACTGATCATGCACTGATCACGTGACTGATCATGCACTGATCACGTGGCTATCATGCACTGATCACGTGGCTGATCATGCACTGATCACGTGACTGATCATGCACTGATCACGTGACTGATCATGCACTGATCACGTGACTGATCATGCACTGATCACGTGGCTATCATGCACTGATCACGTGGCTATCATGCACTGATCACGTGGCTGATCACAGCACTATCACGTGACTGATCATGCACTGATCACGTGGCTATCATGCACTGATCACGTGGATCATGCACTGATCACGTGGCTGATCATGCACTGATCACGTGGCTATCATGCACTGATCACGTGGCTGATCATGCACTGATCACGTAGCTATCATGCACTGGTCACGTGACTGATCATGCACTGATCACGTGGCTGATCATGCACTGATCACGTGGCTGATCATGCACTGATCACGTGGCTGATCATGCACTGATCACGTAACTGATCATGCACTGATCACGTGACTGATCATGCACTGATCACGTGGCTATCATGCACTGATCACGTGGCTGGACATGCACTGATCACGTGCCTGATCATGCACTGATCACGTGGCTGATCATGCACTGATCACGTGACTGATCATGCACTGATCACGTGACTGATCATGCACTGATCACGTGGCTATCATGCACTGATCACGTGGCTGATCATGCACTGATCACGTGGCTATCATGCACTGATCACGTGGCTGATCATGCATGATCACGCAGCTACCATGCACTGATCACGTGACTGATCATGCACTGATCACGTGACTGATCATGCACTGATCACGTGGCTATCATGCACTGATCACGTGGCTGATCATGCAATGATCACGTAGCTACCATGTACTGGTCACGTGAATGATCATACACTGATCAGGTGACTGATCATGCACTGATCACGTGGCTATCATGCACTGATCACGTGACTGATCATGCACTGATCACGTCTATATCATGCACTGATCACGTGACTGATCATGCACTGATCACGTGGCTGATCATGCACTGATCACGTGACTGATCATGCACTGATCACGTGGCTATCATGCACTGATCACGTGGCTGATCATGCACTGATCACGTTGCTACCATGTACTGATCACGTGACTGATCATGCACTGATCACGTGACTGATCATGCACTGATCACGTGGCTATCATGCACTGATCACGTGACTGATCATGCACTGATCACGTAACTGATCATGCACTGATCACGTGGCTGATCATGCACTGATCACGTGGCTGATCATGCACTGATCACGTGGCTGATCATGCACTGATCACGTGGCTGATCATGCACTGATCACGTGACTGATCATGCACTGATCACGTGGCTATCATGCACTGATCACGTGGCTGATCATGCACTGATCACGCAGCTCATGCACTGATCACGTGACTGATCATGCACTGATCACGTGACTGATCATGCACTGATCACGGCTGATCATGCACTGATCACGTGGCTATCATGCACTGATCACGTGGCTGATCACACACGATCACGTGACTGATCATGCACTGATCACGTGACTGATCATGCACTGATCACGTGGCTATCATGCACTGATCACGTGGCTATCATGCACTGATCACGTGGCTGATCATGCACTGATCACGTAGCTACCATGCACTGATCACGTGACTGATCATGCACTGATCACGTGACTGATCATGCACTGATCACGTGACTGATCATGCACTGATCACGTGACTGATCATGCACTGATCACGTGGCTATCATGCACTGATCACGTGGCTGATCATGCACTGATCACGCAGCTACCATGTACTGGTCACGTGACTGATCATGCACTGATCACGAATTGATCCTGCACTGATCACGTGGCTGATCATGCACTGATCACGTGGCTGATCACACATGATCACGTGACTGATCATGCACTGATCACGTGGCTGATCATGCACTGATCACGTGGCTATCATGCACTGATCACGTGGCTATCATGCACTGATCACGTGACTGATCATGCACTGATCACGTAACTGATCATGCACTGATCACGTGGCTGATCATGCACTGATCACGTGGCTGATCATGCACTGATCACGCAGCTACCATGCACTGATCACGTGACTGATCATGCACTGATCACATGACTGATCATGCACTGATCACGTGGCTTATCATGCACTGATCATGTGACTGATCATGTGCTGATCATGTTTGGTGTCATACACTGATCATGTGCCTCTGGAGGCAATGAACAAAGAGCTGAGTAGGCAGGAATCAGTCAGCAGGCAATAATCATGGAACTCAGCTGTGAGGAATCATGCTGCTCAGCTGGCAATAATCAAGCAGCTGAGCAGGCAGGAATTATGCAGCACAGCTGGCAATTGTCAAGCAGATGACAGGCAGGAATGTGCAGCTCAGCTGGCAATTGTCAAGCAGATGAGCAGACAGTAATCACGCAGCTCAGCAGGCCCTGATCACGTGACTGAGCATGCACTGTTCACGTGGCTGATCACACACTGATCACGTGACTGATCATGCACTGATCACGTGACTGATCATGCACTGATCACGTGGCTGGACATGCACTGATCACGTGCCTGATCATGCACTGATCACGTGGCTGATCATGCACTGATCACGTGACTGATCATGCACTGATCACGTGGCTGATCATGCACTGATCACGTGGCTATCATGCACTGATCACGTGGCTGATCATGCATGATCACGCAGCTACCATGCACTGATCACGTGACTGATCATGCACTGATCACGTGACTGATCATGCACTGATCACGTGGCTATCATGCACTGATCACGTGGCTGATCATGCAATGATCACGTAGCTACCATGTACTGATCACGTGACTGATCATGCACTGATCACGTGACTGATCATGCACTGATCACGTGGCTATCATGCACTATCACGTGACTGATCATGCACTGATCACGTGGCTGATCATGCACTGATCACGTGACTGATCATGCACTGATCACGTGACTGATCATGCACTGATCACGTGGCTGATCATGCACTGATCACGTAACTGATCATGCACTGATCACGTGGCTGATCATGCACTGATCACGTGGCTGATCATGCACTGATCACGTGACTGATCATGCACTGATCACGTGACTGATCATGCACTGATCACGTGGCTATCATGCACTGATCACGTGGCTGATCATGCACTGATCACGTGACTGATCATGCACTGATCACGTGACTGATCATGCACTGATCACGTGACTGATCATGCACTGATCACGTGGCTATCATGCACTGATCACGTGGCTATCATGCACTGATCACGTGGCTGATCACAGCACTATCACGTGACTGATCATGCACTGATCACGTGGCTATCATGCACTGATCACGTGGTATCATGCACTGATCACGTGGCTGATCATGCACTGATCACGTGACTGATCATGCACTGATCACGGGCTATCATGCACTGACACATGACTGACATGCACTGATCACGTGGCTGATCATGCACTGATCACGTGACTGATCATGCACTGATCACGTGACTGATCATGCACTGATCACGTGGCTGATCATGCACTGATCACGTGGCTATCATGCACTGATCACGTGGCTGATCATGCAATGATCACGTAGCTACCATGTACTGGATCACGTGACTGATCATGCACTGATCACGTAATTGATCATGCACTGATCACGTGGCTGATCATGCACTGATCACGTGGCTGATCATGCACTGATCACGTAACTGATCATGCACTGATCACGTGACTGATCATGCACTGATCACGTGGCTATCATGCACTGATCACGTGGCTGGACATGCACTGATCACGTGCCTGATCATGCACTGATCACGTGGCTGATCATGCACTGATCACGTGACTGATCATGCACTGATCACGTGACTGATCATGCACTGATCACGTGGCTATCATGCACTGCTCACGTGGCTGATCATGCATGATCACGCAGCTACATGTACTGGTCACATGACTGATCATGCACTGATCACGTGACTGATCATGCACTGATCACGTGGCTATCATGCACTACTCACGTGGCTGATCATGCAATGATCATGTAGCTACCTTGTACAGGTCACGTGAATGATCATACACCCATCAGGTGACTGATCATGCACTGATCACGTGGCTATCATGCACTGATCACGAGACTGATCATGCACTGATCACGCCTATATCATGCACTGATCACATGACTGCCCATGCACTGATCACGTGGATGATCATACACTAATCATGTGACAGATCATGCACTGATCACGTGGCTGATCATGCACTGATACCGTGACTGAGCATGGACTGATAACATGACTATCATGTAGTGATCACGTGACTTAATGGCGCTGATCATGTGACTGATCATGCGCTGATCATGTTTGCTATCATACACTGATCATGTGCCTCTGGAGGCAATAAACAAAGAGCTGAGTAGGCACGAATCAAACAGTCAGCAGGCAATAATCATGGAACTCAGGTGTGAGGAATCATGCTGCTCAGCTGGCAATAATCAAGCAGCTGAGCAGGCAGGAATTACGCAGCACAGCTGGCAATTGTCAAGCAGATGACAGGCAGGAATCGTGCAGCTCAGCTGGCAATTGTCAAGCAGATGAGCAGACAGTAATCACGCAGCTCAGCAGGCCCTGATCACGTGACTGAGCATGCACTGTTCACGTGGCTGATCATACACTGATCACGTGATTGATCATGCACTGATCACTTGGATATCATGCACTGATCACGTGGCTGATCATACACTGATCACGTAACTGATCATGCACTGATCACGTGGCTATCATGCACTGATCACGTGGCTGATCATGCACTGATCACGTGGCTGATCACACACTGTCACGTGACATATCATGCACTGATCACGTGGCACTCATGCACTGATCACGTGGCTGATCATACACTGATCACGTAACTGATCATGCACTGATCACGTGGCTATCATGCACTGATCACGTGGCTGTCATGCAATGATCACGTAGCTACCATATACTGATCACGTGACTGATCATGCACTGATCACGTGGCTATCATGCACTGATCACGTGGCTGATCATGCACTGATCACGAGCAACATGTACTGGTCACGTGACTGATCATGCACTGATCACGTAATTGATCATGCACTGATCACGTGGCTCATCATGCACTGATCACGTGGCTGATCACACACGATCACGTGACTGATCATGCACTGATCACGTGACTGATCATGCACTGATCACGTGGCTATCATGCACTGATCACGTGGATATCATGCACTGATCACGTGGCTGATCACACACGATCACGTGACTGATCATGCACTGATCACGTGGCTATCATGCACTGATCACGTGGCTGATCATGCACTGATCACGTGGCTATCATGCACTGATCACGTGGCTGATCACACACTGATCACGTGACTGATCATGCACTGATCACGCGGATATCATGCACTGATCACGTGGCTATCATGCACTGATATCATGCACTGATCACGTGGCTGATCACACACTGATCACGTGACTGATCATGCACTGATCACGTGGCTATCATGCACTGATCACGTGGCTGATCATGCACTGATCACGTAGCACATGCACTGGTCACGTGACTGATCATGCACTGATCACGTGACTGATCATGCACTGATCACGTGGCTGATCATGCACTGATCACGTGGCTGATCACATGCACTGATCACGTGACTGATCATGCACTGATCACGTGACTGATCATGCACTGATCACGTGGCTGATCATGCACTGATCACGTAATGGATCATGCACTGATCACGTGACTGATCATGCACTGATCACGTAGCTATCATGCACTGGTCACGTGACTGATCATGCACTGATCACGTGACTGATCATGCACTGATCACGTGGCTGATCATGCACTGATCACGAGCTATCATGCACTGATCACGTGACTGATCATGCACTGATCACGTGATTGATCATGCACTGATCACGTGGCTTATCATGCATTGATCATGTGACTGATCATGTGCTGATCATGTTTCTGTCATACACTGATCATGTGCATCTGGAGGCAATGAACAAAGAGCTGAGTAGGCAGGAATCAGTCAGCAGGCAATAATCATGGAACTCAGCTCTGAGAAATCATGCTGCTCAGCTGGCAATAATCAAGCAGATGAGCAGGCAGGAATTATGCAGCACAGGTGGCAATTGTCAAGCAGATGACAGGCAGGAATCGTGCAGCTCAGCTGGCAATTGTCAAGCAGATGAGCAGACAGTAATCACGCAGCTCAGCAGGCCCTGATCACGTGACTGAGCATGCACTGTTCACGTGGCTGATCATACACTGATCACGTGACTGATCATGCACTGATCACGTGGCTATCATGCACTGATCACGTGACTGATCATGCACTGATCACGTGATTGTCATGCACTGATCACGTGGCTGATCATGCACTGATCACGTGGCTGATCATGCACTGATCACGTGACTGATCATGCACTGATCACGTGGCTATCATGCACTGATCACGTGGCTGATCATGCACTGATCACGGACTGATCATGCACTGATCACGGGCTATCATGCACTGACACATGACTTCATGCACTGATCACGTGGATCATGCACTGATCACGTGACTGATCATGCACTGATCACGTGACTGATCATGCACTGATCACGTGGCTGATCATGCACTGATCACGTGGCTATCATGCACTGATCACGTGGCTGATCATGCACTGATCACGTAGCCATGCACTGGTCACGTGACTGATCATGCACTGATCACGAATTGATCATGCACTGATCACGTGGCTGATCATGCACTGATCACGTGACTGATCATGCACTGATCACGCTGATCATGCACTGATCACGTGGCTGATCATGCACTGATCACGTGACTCATCATGCACTGATCACGTGGCTGATCATGCACTGATCACGTGACTGATCATGCACTGATCACGTGGCTATCATGCACTGATCACGTGGCTATCATGCACTGATCACGTGGATATCATGCACTGATCACGCTGATCACACACTGATCACGTGACTGATCATGCACTGATCACGTGGCTATCATGCACTGATCACGTGGCTGATCATGCAATGATCACGTAGCTACATGTACTGATCACGTGACTGATCATGCACTGATCACGTGACTGATCATGCACTGATCACGTGGCTGATCATGCACTGATCACGTGACTGATCATGCACTGATCACGTGACTGATCATGCACTGATCACGTGGCTATCATGCACTGATCACGTGGCTGATCATGCACTGATCACGTGGCTATCATGCACTGATCACGTGACTGATCATGCACTGATCACGTAATTGATCATGCACTGATCACGTGGCTGATCATGCACTGATCACGTGACTGATCATGCACTGATCACGTGACTGATCATGCACTGATCACGTGGCTATCATGCACTGATCACGTGGCTGATCATGCACTGATCACGGCTATCATGCACTGATCACGTGACTGATCATGCACTGACGTAATTGATCATGCACTGATCACGTGGCTGATCATGCACTGATCACGTGACTGATCATGCACTGATCACGTGGCTGATCATGCACTGATCACGTGGCTATCATGCACTGATCACGTGGCTGATCATGCACTGATCATGTAGCTACCATGTACTGGTCACGTGAATGATCATACACCCATCAGGTGACTGATCATGCACTGATCACGTGGCTATCATGCACTGATCACGTGACTGATCATGCACTGATCACGTCTAATCATGCACTGATCACATGACTGCCCATGCACTGATCACGTGGATGATCATACACTGATCATGTGACAGATCATGCACTGATCACGTGGCTGATCATGCACTGATACCGTGACTGAGCATGGACTGATCACATGACTATCATGTAGTGATCACGTGACTTAATGGCGCTGATCATGTGACTGATCATGCGCTGATCATGTTTGCTATCATACACTGATCATGTGCCTCTGGAGGCAATAAACAAAGAGCTGAGTAGGCACGAATCAAACAGTCAGCAGGCAATAATCATGGAACTCAGCTGTGAGGAATCATGCTGCTCAGCTGGCAATAATCAAGCAGCTGAGCAGGCAGGACTTACGCAGCACAGCTGGCAATTGTCAAGCAGATGACAGGCAGGAATCGTGCAGCTCAGCTGGCAATTGTCAAGCAGATGAGCAGACAGTAATCACGCAGCTCAGCAGGCCCTTATCACGTGACTGAGCATGCACTGTTCACGTGGCTGATCATACACTGATCTCGTGATTGATCATGCACTGATCACTTGGATATCATGCACTGATCACGTGGCTGATCATACACTGTTCACGTGTCTGACCATGCACTGATCACGTGGCTGATCATACACTGATCACGTAACTGATCATGCACTGATCACGTGGCTATCATGCACTGATCACGTGGCTGATCATGCACTGATCACGTGGCTGATCATGCACTGATCACGTGACTGATCATGCACTGATGAGTGGCAATCATGCACTGATCACGTGGCTGATCATACACTGATCACGTGACTGATCATGCACTGATCACTGGCTATCATGCACTGATTACGTGGCTATCATGCACTGATCACGTGGCTGATCATGCACTGATCACGTGACTGATCATGCACTGATCACGTCTGATCATGCACTGATCACGTGACTGATCATGCACTGATCACGTGGATGATCATGCACTGATCATGTGACTGATCATGCACTGATCACGTGGCTATCATGCACTGATCACGTGGCTGATCATGCACTGATCACGTAGCTACCATGCACTGATCACGTGACTGATCATGCACTGATCACGTGATTGATCATGCACTGATCACGTGACTGATCATGCACTGATCACGTGACTGATCATGCACTGATCACGTGGCTATCATGCACTGATCACGTGGCTGATCATGCACTGATCACGTGGCTGATCATGCACTGATCACGTGACTGATCATGCACTGATCACGTGACATCATGCACTGATCACGTGGCTGATCATGCACTGATCACGTGACTGATCATGCACTGATCACGTGGCTATCATGCACTGATCACGTGGCTGATCATGCACTGATCACGTAGCTACCATGTACTGTCACGTGACTGATCATGCACTGATCACGTGACTGATCATGCACTGATCACGTGGCTATCATGCACTGATCACGTGGCTGATCATGCACTGATCACGTAGCTATCATGTACTGATCACGTGACTGATCATGCACTGATCACGTGACTGATCATGCACTGATCACGTGACTGATCATGCACTGATCACGTGGCTGATCATGCACTGATCACGTGACTGATCATGCACTGATCACGTGGCTATCATGCACTGATCACGTGGCTGATCATGCACTGATCACGTAGCTACCATGCACTGATCACGTGACTGATCATGCACTGATCACGTGACTGATCATGCACTGATCACGTGGCTGATCATGCACTGATCACGTGGCTATCATGCACTGCTCACGTGGCTGATCATGCAATGATCACGAGCTACCATGTACTGGTCACGTGACTGATCATGCACTGATCACGTGGCTGATCATGCACTGATCACGTGGCTGATCATGCACTGATCACGTGACTGATCATGCACTGATCACGTGGCTGATCATGCACTGATCACGTGACTGATCATGCACTGATCACGCCGCTATCATGCACTGATCACGTGGCTGATCATGCACTGATCACGTAGCATCATGCACTGATCATGATCATGCACTGATCACGTAACTGATCATGCACTGATCACGTGGCTATCATGCACTGATCACGTGGCTGATCATGCACTGATCACGTGGCTGATCATGCACTGTCACGTGACTATCATGCACTGATCACGTGGCACTCATGCACTGATCACGTGGCTGATCATACTGATCACGTAACTGATCATGCACTGATCACGTGGCTATCATGCACTGATCACGTGGCTGTCATGCAATGATCACGGCTACCATATACTGGTCACGTGACTGATCATGCACTGATCACGTATGATCATGCACTGATCACGTGACTGATCATGCACTGATCACGTGACTGATCATGCACTGATCACGTGGCTATCATGCACTGATCACGTGGCTGATCATGCAACGATCACGTAGCAACATGTACTGTCACGTGACTGATCATGCACTGATCACGTAATTGATCATGCACTGATCACGTGGCTCATCATGCACTGATCACGTGGCTGATCACACACTGATCACGTGACTGATCATGCACTGATCACGTGACTGATCATGCACTGATCACGTGGCTATCATGCACTGATCACGGCTATCATGCACTGATCACGTGGCTGATCACTGATCACGTGACTGATCATGCACTGATCACGTGGCTATCATGCACTGATATCATGCACTGATCACGTGGCTGATCACACTGATCATGACTGATCATGCACTGATCACGTGGCTATCATGCACTGATCACGTGGCTATCATGCACTGATCACGTGGCTGATCATGCACTGATACCGTGACTGAGCATGGACTGATCACATGACTATCATGTAGTGATCACGTGACTTAATGGCGCTGATCATGTGACTGATCATGCGCTGATCATGTTTGCTATCATACACTGATCATGTGCCTCTGGAGGCAATAAACAAAGAGCTGAGTAGGCACGAATCATGCAGTCAGCAGGCAATAATCATGGAACTCAGCTGTGAGGAATCATGCTGCTCAGCTGGCAATAATCAAGCAGCTGAGCAGGCAGGAATTACGCAGCACAGCTGGCAATTGTCAAGCAGATGACAGGCAGGAATCGTGCAGCTCAGCTGGCAATTGTCAAGCAGATGAGCAGACAGTAATCACGCAGCTCAGCAGGCCCTGATCACGTGACTGAGCGTGCACTGTTCACGTGGCTGATCATACACTGATCACGTGATTGATCATGCACTGATCACTTGGATATCATGCACTGATCACGTGGCTGATCATACACTGTTCACGTGTCTGACCATGCACTGATCACGTGGCTGATCATGCACTGATCACGTAACTGATCATGCACTGATCACGTGGCTATCATGCACTGATCACGTGGCTGAACATGCACTGTTCACGTGGCTGATCACACCTGTCACGTGACTGATCATGCACTGATCACGTGGCACTCATGCACTGATCACGTGGCTGATCATACTCTGCTCACGTAACTGATCATGCACATCACGTGGCTATCATGCACTGCTCACGTGGCTGATCATGCAATGATCACGTAGCTACCATATACTGGTCACGTGACTGATCATGCACTGATCACGTAAATGATCATGCACTGTTCACGTGACTGATCATGCACTGATCACGTGACTGATCATGCACTGATCACGTGGCTATCATGCACTGATCACGTGGCTGATCATGCATGATCACGTGCTATCATGTACTGGTCACGTGACTGATCATGCACTGATCACGTGACTGATCATGCACTGATCACGTGGCTATCATGCACTGATCACGTGACTGATCATGCACTGATCACGTAACTGATCATGCACTGATCACGTGGCTGATCATGCACTGATCACGTGGCTGATCATGCACTGATCACGTGGCTATCATGCACTGATCACGTGGCTGATCATGCACTGATCACGTGACTGATCATGCACTGATCACGTGGCTATCATGCACTGATCACGTGGCTGATCATGCAATGATCACGCAGCTACATGTACTGTCACATGACTGATCATGCACTGATCACGTGACTGATCATGCACTGATCACGTGGCTATCATGCACTGATCACGTGGCTGATCATGCACTGATCACGTGGCTGATCATGCACTGATCACGTGACTGATCATGCACTGATCACGTGACTGATCATGCACTGATCACGTGACTGATCATGCACTGATCAGTGGCTATCATGCACTGATCACTGGCTGATCATGCACTGATCACGTGACTGATCATGCACTGATCACTGGCTATCATGCACTGATCACGTGGCTATCATGCACTGATCACGTGGCTGATCATGCACTGATCACGTGACTGATCATGCACTGATCACGTCTATATCATGCACTGATCACGTGACTGATCATGCACTGATCACGTGGATGATCATGCACTGATCACGTGACTGATCATGCACTGATCACGTGACTATCATGCACTGATCACGTGGCTGATCATACACTGATCACGTGACTGATCATGCACTGATCACGTGGCTATCATGCACTGATCACGTGGCTGATCATGCACTGATCACGTAGCTATCATGCACTGATCACGTGACTGATCATGCACTGATCACGTAACTGATCATGCACTGATCACGTGGCTGATCATGCACTGATCACGCGGCTGATCATGCACTGATCACGTGACTGATCATGCACTGATCACGTGACTGATCATGCACTGATCACGTGGCTATCATGCACTGATCACGTGGCTGATCATGCACCGATCACGTGGCTGATCATGCACTGATCACGTGGCTGATCATGCACTGATCACGTGACTGATCATGCACTGATCACGTGACTGATCATGCACTGATCACGTGGCTATCATGCACTGATCACTTGGCTGATCATGCACTGATCACGAGCTATCATGCACTGATCACGTGACTGATAATGAACTGATCACGTGACTGATCATGCACTGATCACGTGGCTATCGTGCACTGATCTCGTGGTTGATCATACACTGATCACGTAGACTGATCATTTACTGATCACGTGACTGATCATGCACTGATCACATGACTGCCCATGCACTGATCACGGATGATCATGCACTGATCATGTGACTGATCATGCACTGATCACGTGACTGATCATGCACTGATCAAGTGGCTGATCATACTCTGATCCCGTGACTGATCATGCACTGATCACGTGACTATCATGCACTGCTCACGTGGCTGATCATGCAATGATCACGTAGCTACCATGTACTGGTCACGTGACTGATCATGCACTGATCACGTGATTGATCATGCACTGATCACGAGGCTGATCATGCACTGATCACGTGGCTGATCATACACTGATCACATGACTGATCGTGAACTGATCACGTGACTGATCATGCACTGATCACGTGGCTATCATGCACTGATCACTTGGCTGATCATACACTGATCACGTGCTGGTCATGCACTGATCACGTGGCTGATCATGCACTGATCACGTGACTGATCAAGCCTTGATCACGTGGCTGATCATGCACTGATCACGTGGCTGTCATGCACTGATCACGTGGCTGATCATGCAATGTTTACGCAGCTACCATGTACTGGTCACATGACTGATCTTGCACTGATCACGTGACTGATAATGCACTGATCACTTGGCTATCATGCACTGATCACGTGGCTGATCATGCACTGATCATGTAGCTACCATGTACTGATCACGTGACTGACCATACACCCATCAGGTGACTGATCATGCACTGATCACGTGGCTATCATGCCCTGATCACATGACTGCCCATGCACTGGTCATGTGGATGATCATACACTGATCATGTGACAGATCATGCAGTGATCACGTGGCGATCATGCACTGATCAAGTGGCTGATCATACACTGATCACGTGACTGATCATGCACTGATCACGTGGCTATCATGCACTGATCACGTGGCTGATCATGCAACGATCACGTAGCTATCATGTACTGGTCACGTGACTGATCATGCACTGATCACGTAATTGATCATGCACTGATCAGGTGACTTATCATGCACTGATCACGTGACTGATCATGCACTGTTCACGTGACTGATCATGCACTGATCTCGTGGCTATCATGCACGGCTCACGTGGCTGTTCATGCAATGATCACCTAGCTACCATGTACTGGTCACGTGATTGATCATGCACTGATCATGTAACTGATCATGCACTGATCATGTGGTTGATCATGCACTGATCACGTGGCTGATCATACACTGGTCACGTGACGGATCATGCACTGATCACTTGGCTGGTCATACACTGATCACGTGCTGGGTCATGCACTGATCACGTGGTTGATCATGCACTGATCATGTGGCTATCATGCACTGATCACGTGGCTGATCATGCACTGATCACGCGGCTGATCATGCACCGATCACGTGGCTGATCATGCACTGATCACGTGACTGATTATGCACTGATCACGTGGATATTATGCACTGACCACGTGGATATTATGCACTGATATCATGCACTGTTCACGTGGCTGATCAAACACTTATCACGTGACTGATCATGCACTGATCACGTGGCTGATCATGCAATGATCACGTGGCTATCATGCACTGATCACGTGGCTGCTCATGCACTGATACCGTGACTGAGCATGGACTGATCACATGGCTATCATGTAGTGATCACGTGAGTTAATGGCGCTGATCATGTGACTGATCATGCGCTGATCATGTTTGCTATCATACACTGATCATGTGCCTCTGGAGGCAATAAACAAAGAGCTGAGTAGGCATGAATCAAACAGTCAGCAGGCAATAATCATGGAACTCAGCTGTGAGGAATCATGCTGCTCAGCTGGCAATAATCAAGCAGCTGAGCAGGCAGGAATTACGCAGCACAGCTGGCAATTGTCAAGCAGATGACAGGCAGGAATCGTGCAGTTCAGCTGGCAATTGTCAAGCAGATGAGCAGACAGTAATCACGCAGCTCAGCAGGCCCTGATCACGTGACTGAGCATGCACTGTTCACGTGGCTGATCATACACTGATTACGTGATTGATCATGCACTGCTCACTTGGATATCATGCACTGATCACGTGGCTGATCATACACTGTTCATGTGTCTGACCATGCATTGATCACGTGGCTGATCATACACTGCTCATGTAACTGATCATGCACTGATCACGTGGCTATCATGCACTGATCACGTGGCTGAACATGCAATGTTCACGTGGCTGATCACACACCTGTCACGCGACATATCATGCACTGATCACGTGGCACTCATGGCCTGATCACGTGACTGATCATACTCCGCTCACGTAACTGATCATGCACATATCACGTGGCTATCATGCACTGCTCACCTGACTCGTCATGGAATGATCACGAGCTACCATATACTGGTCACGTGACTGATCATGCACTGATCATGTAAATGATCATGCACTGTTCACGTGACTGATCATGTACTGATCACATGACTGATCATGCACTGATCACGTGGCTATCATGCTCTGCTCACGTGGCTGATCATGCAACGATAACGTAGCAACCATGTACTGGTCACGTGACTGATCATGCACAGATCAAGTAATTGATCCTGCACTGATCACGCGGCTCATCATGCACTGATCACGTGGCTGGTCGCACATGTATCACGTGACTGATCATGCACTTATCACGTGGCTCTCATGCACTTATCACGTGGCTAACATGCATTGATCACGTGGATATCATGCACTGATCACGTGCCTGATCACACACGTATCACATGACTGATCATGCACTCATCACGTGGCTAACATGCACTGATCACGTTGCTGATCATGCAATGATCACTTTGCTACCATGTACTGGTCACGTGACTGATCATGCACTGATCACGTGACTGATCATGCACTGATCACGTGGCTATCATGCACTGATCACGTGGCTGATCATGCAATGATCACGTAGCTACCATGTACTGATCACGTGACTGATCATGCACTGATCACGTAACTGATCCTGCACTGATCACGTGGCTCATCATGCACTGATCACGTGGCTGATCATGCACTGATCACGTGGCTGATCATGCACTGATCACGTGGATGATCATACACTGATCACGTGACTGATCATGCACTGATCACGTGGCTATCATGCACTGCTCACGTGGCTGATCATGCAATGATCACGCAGCTAAGATGTACTAGTCAAATGATTGATCATGTACAGATCATGTGACTAATCATGCACTGATCACGTGGCTCTCATTCACTGATCACGTGATTGAGCATGCACTGATCACGAATTGTATGCACTGATCACGTGGCTGATCATGCACTGATGACGCGGCTGATCATGCACTGATCATGTGACTGATCATGCACTGATCACGTAGCTATCTTGCACTGATCACGTGGCTGATCATACACTCATCACGGGACTGATCGTGCGATGATCACGTGGATGATCATGCACTGATCACGTGACTGATCATGCACTGATCACGTGACTGATCATGCACTGATCACGTGATTGATCATGCACTGATCACGTGTCTATCATGCAATCATGCACTGATCACGTGGCTATCATGCACTGATCACGTGGCTGATCATGCACTGATCACTTGGCTGATCATGCACTGATCACGTGACTGATCATGCACTGATCATGTGACTGATCATGCGCTGATCATCTTTGGTATCATACACTGATCATGTGCCTCTGGAGGCAATAAACAAAGAGCTGAGTAGGCACGAATCAAACAGTCAGCAGGCAATAATCATGGAACTCAGCTGTGAGGAATCATGCTGCCCAGCTGGCAATAATCAAGCAGCTGAGCAGGCAGGAATTACGCAGCACAGCTGGCAATTGTCAAGCAGATGAGCAGACAGTAATCACGCAGCCCAGCAGGCCCTGATCACGTGACTGAGCCTGCACTGTTCACGTGGCTTATCAAACACTGATCACGTGATTTATCATGCACTGATCACTTGGATATCATGCACTGATCATGTGGCTGATAATACACTGTTCACGTGTCTGACCATGCACTGATCAGGTGGCTGATCATACACTGCTCCCGTAACTGATCATACACTGATAACGTGGCTATCATGCACTGATCACGTGGCTGAACATGCACTGTTCACGTGGCTGATCACACACTGATCACGTGACTGATCATGCACTGATCACGTGGCAAACATGCACTGATCACGTGGCTGATCATCCTGTGCTCACATAACTGATCATGCACTGATCACGTGGCTATCATGCACTGCTCACGTGGTTGGTCATGCAATGATCACGTAGCTACCATATAATGGTCACGTGACTGATCATGCACAGATCACGAAATGATCATGCACTGTTCACGTGACTGATCATGTACTGATCACGTGACTGATCATGCACTGATCACGTGACTGATCATCCACTGAGCAGTTGGCTATCATGCACTGATTACTTGGCTGATCATACACTGATCACGTGACTGATCATGCACTGATCATGTGACTGATCATGCTGATCATGTTTGCTATCATACACTGATCATGTGCCTCTGGAGGCAATAAACAAAGAGCTGAGTAGGCACTAATCATACAGTCAGCAGGCAATAATCATGGAACTCAGGTGTGAGGAATCATGCTGCTCAACTGGCACAAGCAGCTGAGCAGGCAGGAATTACGCAGCACAGCTGGGAATTGTGAAGCAGATGACAGGCAGGAATCTGCAGCTCAGCTGGCAATTGTCAAGCAGATGAGCAGACAGTAATCACACAGCTCAGCAGGCCCTGATCACGTGACTGAGCATGCGCTGTTCACGTGGATGATCATACACTGATCACGTGGCTGAACATGCACTGATCACGTGGCTGATCACACACTGATCACGTGACTTATGCACTGATCACGTGGCACTCATGCACTGATCACATGGCTGATCATACTCTGCTCACGTAACTCATCATGCACTGATCACGGCTATCATGCACTGATCACGTGGCTGATCATGCACTGACACGTAGCTACCATATGGTCAGTCACGTGACTCATCATGCACAGATCACGTAAATGATCATGCACTGATCAAGTGACTGATCATGCACTGATCACGTGACTGATCATGCACTGATCACTGGCTATCATGCACTGCTCAGGTGGCTGATCATGCAATGATCACGTATCATCATGCACTGGTCACGTGACTGATCATGCACTGATCACGTAGCTATCATGCACTGGTCGCACTGATCATGCACTGATCACGTAATTGATCACGCACTGATCACGTGATTGATCATACACTGATCACGTGACTGACCATGCACTGATCACGTGATGATCATGCACTGATCACGTGGCTATCATGCACTGATCACGTGGCTGATCACACACTGATCACGTACTGATCATGCACTGATCACGTGACTATCATGCACTGATCACGTGGCTATCATGCACTGATCACGTGGATGATCATGCACTGATCACGCGATGATCATGCACTGATCACGTGACTGATCATGCACTGATCACGTACATCATGCACTGATCACGTGGCTGATCATGCACTGATCACGTGGCTGATCATGCACTGATCACGTGGCTACCATGTACTGATCACGTGATGATCATGCACTGATCACGTGACTGATCATGCACTGATCACGTGGCTGATCATGCACTGATCACGTGGCTATCATGCACTGATCACGTGGCTGATCATGCAATGATCACACAGCTATCATGCACTGATCACGTGACTGATCATGCACTGATCACTGCATTGATGCATGCACTGATCACGTGACTGATCATGCACTGACCACGTGACTGATCATGCACTGATCAGTGGCTATCATGCACTGATCACGTGGCTGATCATGCACTGATCACGTGACTGATCATGCACTGATCACTGGCTATCATGCACTGATCACCTGGCTGATCATGCACTGATCACGTGGCTGATCATGCACTGATCACGTGACTGATCATGCACTGATCACGTCTATCATGCACTGATCACGTGACTGATCATGCACTGATCATGTGGATGATCATGCACTGATCATGTGACTGATCATGCACTGATCACGTGGCTATCATGCACTGATCACGTGGCTTATCATACTCTGTTCCTGAAACTGGGATCATGCACTGATCACGTGGCTATCATGCACTGCTCACGTGTCTGATCATACACTGATCACCTGCCTGGTCATGCAGCCAGATCACCTGACTAATCATGCACTGATCACGTAGCTATCATGCACTGATCACCTGGCTGATCATGCACTGATCACGTGCCTCATGCAATGATCACGGCTACTCATGCACTGATCACGTGGCTGATCATGCACTGATACCCTGACTGAGCATGGACTGATCATATGACTACTGCGGTGTGATCATGGACTTAATGGCGCTGATCATGTGACTGATCATGCGCTGATCATGTTTGCCATCATACACTGATCATGTGCCTCTGGAGGCAATAAACAAAGAGCTGAGTAGGTACGAATCAAACAGTCAGCAGGCAATAATCAGAACTCAGCTGTGAGGAATCATGCTGCTCAGCTGGCAATAATCAAGCAGATGAGCAGGCAGGAATTACGCAGCACAGCTGGCAATTGTCAAGCAGATGACAGGCAGGAATCACGCAGCTCAGCAGGCCCTGATCACGTGACTCTGCAGGCACTGATCACGTGGCTGATCGGCAAGCAGATCACGTGACTGAGCATGCACTGATCACGTGGCTATCATGCACTGATGACGTGACTGCGCATGCACTGATGACGTGGCTGATCAGGCACTGATCACATGGCTCATCATGCACTGATCACGTGTTTATCAGGCAATGATCAGTGACTGACAGGCGCTGATCATGGGACCGTGCACGCACTGATCACGTGGCTATCATGCACTGATCACGTGACTGCGCATGCACTGATGACGTGGCTGGTCGGGCACTGATCACGTGTTTATCAGGCAGTGATCAGTGACTGACAGGCGCTGATCAGGGACTGTGCACGCACTGATCAGGTGGCTGATCAGGAACTGACCACCTGACCGCGCATGCAGTGATCACGTGGTTGGTCGTTCACTGATCACGTGTTTATCATACGGTGATCACGTGACTGAGAGGCGCTGATCACGTGACTGTGCCGTCAGTGATCACGTGGCTGAGCAGGCACTGATATCGTGACTGAGCATGCACTGATCATGTGCCGGGAGCCGGGGAGGCATTCCACTCTGGACAAAGGTCATGAGGAAGGAGGCTCGGCATACGCAAATGCGGGATCGAGCCTCAGGAGTCCACCCGGATATTCTCGAGCATCTCCCCCAAAAACCAGAGTCTGCCTACCGTATTGCTTTGTGCTCTCACCTCTGATTTCACTGGGGGCTGTCCCCCACCACCATCTCGCTCTCTCTGTCAAAGAGCTAACTTACAGCTCCAATTCATAAAGTTCCTTGTCATTCTTCCCTTTAACTTCCAGCTGAGTCTCCATCTGGAGCGCGGAACCCACTACGCTTACTAATTATGCCTGGGCTGCTAAGACCCACTGAGAAGGTGTCTAGGGTGAGGCACCTTGCTATTCGAGAGGGCGCCTGCGGCCTACGTAAGTGGTGCAAACTTTGTCTTGAAGTTTGATTGGTCTTCCGCGTAAACCAAGCTTACTCAGTCTCTTTTCTCCACCGAATTTTCCTACTGAGCTCTCCTCATACTATTATTCTTGACATCTCTGATTAGCATATAAATAGTCGCCTAGGCCATCTCTCCTTCGAATACCCTGGATCAGTTGGGGCTGGTCCCCGGCAGGTGGCGACCGAACAGGGACCTCAGGAGGCGATACTCAAAGAGCTGAGCAGACACGAACCACGCAATCAGCAGGCAATAAGCATGGAGCTCAGCAGTGACGAATCATGCTGCTCAACTGGCAATAATCAAGCACGTGACCAGGCAGGAATCACGCAGCTCAGCTGGCAATTGTCAAGCAGATGAGCCGACAGGAATCACGCAGCTCAGCTGGCAATTGTCATGCAGATGAGCCGGCAGGAATCACGCAGCTCAGCAGGCCCTGATCACGTGACTCGCAGGCACTGATCACGTGGCTGATCAAGTCCAGATCACGTGACTGAGCATGCACTGATCACGTGGCTATCATGCACTGATGACGTGATGCGCATGCACTGATGACGTGGCGGATCGGGCACTGATCACATGGCTCATCATGCACTGATCACGTGTTTATCAGGCAATGATCAGTGACTGACAGGCGCTGATCATGGACTGTGCACGCACTGATCACGTGGCTATCATGCACTGATCACGTGATTGCGCATGCACTGATGACGTGGCTGTTCGGGCACTGATCACGTGTTTATCAGGCAGTGATCAGTGACTGACAGGCGCTGATCAGGGATCTGGCACGCACTGATCAGGTGGCTGATCAGGAACTGACCACCGACCTCGCATGCAGTGATCACGGCTGGTCGTTCACTGATCACGTGTTTATCATACGGTGATCACGTGACTGAGAGGCGCTGATCACGTGACTGTGCCGTCAGTGATCACGTATGAGCAGGCACTGATATCGTGACTGAGCATGCACTGATCATGTGCCGAGCCGAGGCATTCCACTCTGGACAAAGGCCATGAGGAAGGAGGCTCGGCATACGAAATGCGGGATCGAGCCTCAGGAGTCCACCCGGATATTCTCAGCATCTCTGCCAGAGTCTGCCTACTGTATTGCTTTGTGCTCTCACCTCTGATTTCACTGGGGGCTGTCCTCCACCACCATCTCACTCTCTCTGTCAAAGAAATCACTTACAGCTCCAATTCATAAAGTTCCTTGTCATTCTTCCCTTTCACTTCCAGCTGAGTCTCCATCTGGAGCGCGGAACTCACCACGCTTACTAATTATGCCTGGGCTGCTAAGACCCACT